>NW_017805154.1:1698-2439 GCF_001891065.2 Hippocampus comes | reverse complement strand
ATTTATTATGGTAGAGTTTTTAACCAATCATATTTCAGCTAGCTTGTGTTGCCGGGTAAATTAAACTTGCTCGGGGCCTTCAGATTGAACAGAGAAGGCCCCTGTGCGCTGTAAATGAACGGGCACCGTCAGGTTTCAAGAGCCAATCAGATCACGAGTCTCAGACTCGTGATCTGCATCCTGTATCCTGACTTGTTCTCGTCTCCTACTCGGGCTTGCTAGGAGGCCTTACGTCGACACTGGCCGTGCGCGTTCGGTGATTGGATTAGCGCCTTTCCTGTTTCCTCAGAATTGTATCCTGACTTGTTCAATAAAGATTTAAAAAACAAAAAAAAAAAGATTGGATTCGCGTCTGCTAGAGCTGTCACTCGCATTTTAACTCAAAATGGCCGAAGGAGAAGACGTTGATCTGGTTGCAGAACTACTTTCCACGCAATTTTCAAGACGGGCCTTCCACGAAAAGCTGGATATTGTGCAAAGAGGTCGCCCAACTCCTGCGCTAGTTAGCCTGTCCCAGCAAGGAAAAGGGTTTGTCCGTCATTGTCAGACGAGCAATTATGAACGGTACGCGTGGCTCACAGCCTCTGACAAACGCTGTAAATTGTACTGCTGGGAATGCCTCTTGCTTGCAACTGACTGGTGCGTTTAAAAACGTTTGGGGACACTCGCGTAGATCTGCAGCTCGGTAATCAGGCACGCCGGGAGACGGAGCTCCACAACGAAAAAGTAAAAAAAAAAAAA
>NW_017805154.1:0-1273 GCF_001891065.2 Hippocampus comes | reverse complement strand
AAGTAAAAAAAAAAAAAAAAAAAAATCGGGAAATTAAAATTATACCAGAAACACGACCGGACAAAAACGGCTTTCAACATTAGCTTCCATGTCGATAGAAAAGGACTTGCTAATGGACCTGAAAAGTGTACAACACAGCCACTGTAGTGTTCCTGAGATAAGAAAGGAGGATCGACTTTATTTTCAAATAAGCAGACGCTGTGAGAACTACATTGGTGAGTCAATGAATTTTATTTTACATTTTTTCTTGTCATTTTATTTCGTTAGGATTACATTCATGGTAACAAAATAAAATGACAAAGATACAAACATGTATCAAATAAATCTGCTCACCTGCAATATATAATGGCGTATTGTAGTCACCTTCGTGCACGGAAGTTCGTTCAATCTCAGCTGTTAGTCAGCAAATCAGACCACGAGTCTCAGACTCGTGTTTTGTATCCTGTATCCTGACTTGTTCTCGTCTGCCTACTAGGGCTAATGATCTGTTTACTTTATTTTCAAAGAACAGTTTGTTTTGTTATTGTTTGGTTGGTGTCTTATATGAAACTGCGACATTGCGCAATTTATTGGACAGACTTGTTTAAGATCACACAGCGTAATTTGGATGGCATTTTATTTCGTATTTTTAAATCATCTTTTTATTTTTGACTATCTGTAAATGTAGTTTCCTGCTCTTAATTGTGAATGCATACTTGGTGGTTTTAAATGCTCCTGAAATTAATTGCTGCTTGACGAGCCTATACAGTGTTGTGTTCATGTATGTGACATCACTGAAGGCCTAAGGTTGAAATGCACGGCCCGCCACTGAGTATAAACAAGGGAAATATTAGGTTTATTGTTTTTAGTTATCATACATTTGCATATTATTCGTGATGCATTGATTATGCTGGAAAGAAGAACGCTTTTAATAGAGATATGTTTATGCAAAAAGAAAAAAAGATATGCTTTTTCTTTATTGGAGTCTTTATTGGAGTAATTATTGCACACAAATCCACCTTGGGCTGAGCGATCCCACCACCGAGACAAGGACCAAAAAAACAAATCTACTGATCCAGACCCAGCTGCGCCCCATTAGTGACACCATTCAACAGAGGTTGATTTCACGGTATACGGGCAGAATAACCCCAGTGAAAATCAACCTGGGAGCAGGTAGTCTACCCTAAGGTCCTGAAGAAAACGACCGCTATAGTTCAATTCATCACTGTCGTGCCACAACCCCCACCCCTCTCACCATTACATTCCCGCTCACACTTACAACAAGCCCCTTCCT
>NW_017805153.1:4513304-4513966 GCF_001891065.2 Hippocampus comes | reverse complement strand
AAATAGTGGATTTGTGGGTTCCGTATATTTCGATTGATTAAGAATTCGAATTGCTTTTTTTTGTAGTTGTAAAATAGGGAGTGTGTTTGTTTTGCAGGCATTTCCCCATATTTCCACACAGTAGGTCATATATGGTAATAATAATGAAGAGTATAATGTGTACAAAGATCCCTTATTTAGCACTTCCTTGGTTTTGTAGAGGATCCCTATGGTTTTGGCAATTTTTCTTTTTACGTTATCGATATGTGGCTTCCAACATAGTTTTGAGTCTATTACTAATCCGAGAAACTTGGTTTCATACGCTCTTTCTATCTCAATTGAGTTTACCATAATTTTAGCTTGGTGTTTGATTGGTCTTGTGCCAAAAACAATTAACTTAGATTTTTTTCAAGTTTAGTGACAATTTATTTCACATTTAAATTGTGTTGAGACTTTGCAGATATCATTTATAGCAGTGGTCCTCAACTAGAAATGCTGTAGGTCCACTTTTTTTTTTTTAATAAGACCAAGGTCCGGTCCCATGCACGGCGGTCATGGGGAGCAGGGCTATATGCCCATTTAGTATGGTCAAGCCAAGCTTATACAAATCAACACTCCTCACAACCAACCAATAATGGGGTGCATGAAAATAACAATTATTCACTTTGCCAGTACACAGCAAA
>NW_017805153.1:4465516-4510053 GCF_001891065.2 Hippocampus comes | reverse complement strand
AACTGGCCTTGGTCGAGGTCTTCCAGGTTCATGTCTTCCTGTGCGGTGAGCTCTCTCCACCTCAATTTGTCCCTGTAACAGCAGCTTTTCCTTGAGGATTTTTTGAACTTTTTCCTCTGTTTCAGTCCACGTTTCTCCCGGTGTTTCCTCAATTCCATCAATTACCAAGTTGTTTCTTCTTGACTGTCCTTCCAAGTAGTCCATCTTGTCTGTTAATGCTAGCATGCCGTCGCATATTTTGTAGATTTCTGCTTGCATGTCTTTGGAATGGCCAGTTTTGCCGATTAGATTTTTTTTCATGTCGTCTACCTCTTTTTGGGTAAAGTTGATGCTGGTTTTTATTTCTTGGACTTCCCTGGTAAAAGTGTCAAGTCGTGAGTTTGTTGAGTCGATTATCATCTTGACAAATCCTTTGAAATTTTCCTGTTGTTGTTGCAAGAGCGCAGTAAAAAGCTCTTTTTGTTGCTGGAGTAATTCGTTTACTTGAGTGAGGGTCAGGAAGTCCTCATCCTGCTTTGTGTCTTGCTTCTGTTTGGGTGGCATTTTGTCGGGTCTCGTTGCTAGCCGGTTGTATGCTAGTTGGTGACGTGTCCAGTGGGCTTGCTGCTGGGTGTTGCTGACGTGGCAAGTGGGTTTGCCGGCTCCCTCACGCTCGCTGGCGTTCGGCTGGTTGGTCTCTGGTGGTGGGTTTCAGCTGCGTAGCGTCTGTTCGCAGTTAGCTTCCGTGCTAACGTCCGCAGTTAGCTTCCGTGCTAACGTCCGCAGTTAGCTTCCGTGCTAGCGAGCTAGCGTTTCGTCCGGGATGACTGATTTCCCTCAAAACGACGGATGTTCAAAACCACGCTATCCGCTATCGGTACTCGTCCTCCTCAAAAGCAAGGCCTTTCAAAGTTAACTGTGGTGCTTGTCAATGCCGATCGTCACTTTCGCAAAGCCTTTTCGAATTTCTCCTTCCGTGCGCCGAAGCACGTCCGTCTCTCTGCGACACTCCTTGCATCTAAAATCACATTGAAAGCCACTCGACTAAGTGGAAATAATATGACGTAAAGAATACAGAGAATAATTTTGTTGACATATTTATGAAAATAAAATAACAAATTTATGTTACTCTCAGAAAAAAAAATTTTCGAGGTAGAAATTCTCGGTCGGTCGGGTTACCGGAAACACTACTTTTTTTTCTACGTCTAATGTTTCTTAGCTAGTAGTGACATTAGGTCGCCTAAATTCCATCAGTTTCACTTCTGAAGGGTGGGGTGGGGTGAATATTTTTAGATTGTTCATAGTTGTGAAAGGAATTTCGGTTCAAGGTCTTTTTTTTTCACTGCTTGACAAAAACAATCTGTCTTCTTAACATCACAGAGTTTAAAGTCACGAAACAGTTAAAGCGATCTGTCATTTTACCTGAGAGCGGAACGTCTCCACACTGATATTATAATGTAAGCAATTATGCAATCTTGTGAAGACTGGAGGATTTTAAAATAAAATCAAATAATAATTTCATTACCAATTGAGAATAAAAATAATGATACTTGGACATTGATCCCCGCCCCAGTACAAGCGCTATGCAAGTTAAGAGTAAAATTACTTTCATTTTGCCGTGTTGTCCAAATGGCTATTATACAGTATATACTGTCGTTAACAATAAAGGTTTTTCTGATTTTGTCATCACCCCCGCCCCCATCCCAAACGCCTGTATTTCATTCTGTACTTTTTCCTTTTTTCTTTTGTTACTTTGGTATGATAAAATATGGCAGATTGCTTGAAAATAACCATTAAATTATAATCAAGGAGAACCAAATCAATGCATTGGGAGGTTAGATACCACGAAAGAAAACAAAAATAATCCTTTTTTCAGCCCAATAGACTAATGTGCAATCCTGAATCCAAAATACTGACTCCAGCAAGAATCACATTTTTAGTCTCCTCGTTCAGCAGGAAGAAGCTGGGAAACGGTTTCATTTGCAGACATGTTAAAAAACACACATCAAACATGTCACCACCCCCACCCCCCCCCCCCCCCATATTCTGCCCCCATCAACATGTGACAAGAAAAAGTTTCAATTTGGTTTCAGAGGATCAACATATCAAGATGATGATCAATTTGATGGATTGTGCTCCAAACTAACTTGGGTATGATATATTGTATTTCAAGAGCAACTTATGAGTTTGTAACTTATTTTTTGGGTGGGGGGTGGGGGGTCAGTGTTCCTTGTTCCCGGACAAACTAGTGGTTATTCGAGAAATGGTTTGTTGCCATTTAATCTTGCTGCGACAGCCAAACGCTGCCATCGTGAGATTACAACTTCCAGCATCCTCATCCTGGTCAAAAGAAATTCAGTCTCATTTAAAATCAACTTCATACAACAGAGTAAATAAAAATCCAGACTTCTGACAACCTTCAAAACAAGAAAAAAAAAATAACAGGTTGTGAGGGTAAATACGGAAAGCACAAATCTTGACAAACAGGAGTAATTGAATTGAATCCAACGTTATTCTCAAACGTGCTGTACGTATTTACACAAATGTGCGGTATAAAATAATACAAGACAACACATGAGACACAGACAATCGTGCAATTTTAACCACTTTCTTGCATTGTCTGAAGCAGTTATAGATGAAGCAACCAAATAGCTAAATCCTGCAACAAAACTGAAAACAATTCTCCAAACAAATCCTGAAATTTAAATTCAGTACATCTCAATTTTTTTGCAACACTCAAAGCATAGAATTTTTAAAGGTCCGCGAGCGTACAATACAATACATGCGGCAACAACAGCGGCAGCTGTAACAAAGCGCTTAACAAAACAGTTAACATTGTATTCAGTAAAATAATAAACACAACACAAAACACGGACAGTCGTGCAGTGCCAACCACTTTTCCCTCACACGCTTTGTTGTTTGAAGCAGTTTGAGATGAAAGAGCAGAGAATCAAAGTGTCCTTTCGCCAGTGGATCAGAGACGTCATGCTCAAAATGTGCACACATCGGCTACAAGCTACGTTTCAAAGTCAACAAGAAGCTGTAGCATCCATTGACGAAAAAAAGAGATTGGTTCACTTCTCCTGTCCCATGGAAATCCATCTCAATTCCAAGGCTCAATTCCTCTTGGTTCCAAATACGCATCGGCGCTCCGCGCCGACGCTCCTCTCTCCTCATCCTCAACTTCAGCAGCCATCCATCCAGCCGCACCAACGCTGACTGACAAACAGCGCCGACATCTCCACTGAAAAAAAAGACGGGGCTGTGAAAAATGCTGCCCATTACAGCTGCAAAAAATACAATCACGTACCTACTTATAAATACCGTGCTTGGAAGATTTAGAGTATCCAGCGAATCCCTATTTATCATGGGGTTATGTTCCACCCTCATCCGCATTCTACACTGGATTCTAAAACAATGAATTTAATAAACGTCTGCTGTCTTCCTGCTATAATATATTGCAGCATGTCCTATTGAAGCAAAATGGAAGTTAGCATAGATAATAATTCATCCATTATCTGATCTGCTCAACGAGGGTCGCGGGGGTATTCGAGCCTATCCCGGCTGTCGCGGGGGGCAGCAGGGGCGCGGAGGATACACCTTTAACTGGTTTCCCAGCCAATTACAAGTTAGTATAGATACCTTTCTGGTCAAGCTTCGAACACCTGGTACTTGCACACACAGCAGCAACACAGAAACAGAGCACACAATACGCACGGGCATGTTTGCTCCATTTTTTGTTCAAAATTAGGCTGCGTCCTGCTTAGTTGCGGTTGCCCGTCATTTTTTTTTGGACTGAATCTGGACATTTCTACCACACAACATGCTTGCTGTCATGTATAAGAATCAAGGAAAGATTGCACAAAGTGCATACATCTAGATAGGCAGACAGAGTATGCGACTGACAACTAATGGCAGCCTGGCGTGCTCATCCTGCATCAGCCTTAAGAACCTGGTCCTTTCTCTGACACGGATTCCTTTTTCAATTTAAATTTGAGGTCTTTTGGATTTCGGGGGTCACTCCTTAAGACCTTCTGTGACTCTGTGGTGGCCTCAGCCCTTCATGATGGCATATTCTGCTGGTCAGGCAGCATCTCAGCCCGGGACAGAGAGAGACTGGACTGACTGGTCAGGAGGGCCAGTTCTGTCCTGTCCTGCTCCCTGGACACTCTGGAGGAGGTGGGCAACAGGCTGATGCTAGTTAAGCTAACAGCTATGATGGACAGAGCCTTCCACCCCCTCCAGGCCACCCTGACAGCACTGGGCAGCTCCTTCAGCGAGAGACTGATACACCCGCGCTGCAAGAAGGAGAGGTATCGCCGCCCGTTCCTGCCGACTGCTGTCAGGCTATTGAATGGACAGACCTGAAAACCTGGACTCACCCTCATTCACCCATTTGTAATACGCTTAGAGCCTTAGATCTCCATTTTATGCTTATTTATTGAGGTACTTTTTGTTCTTCGACTTCTCCCTTTCAGAATTTTTTTGCTGCTGTAAGTTGGGAATTTCTCCATTGTGAGACAAATCAAGGTTTTCTTTGTGCATTGTGCAAAAGAGACCAAACTTAAAGAGCTATTATGATACCAAATCAACTTGAGCTTTAAGCCAAGTAAAAAGGTCCTCACTCCTCACCAAAAACACCCCCAAAGTGGCGTTTTCTTCCATTCATCTTGCCATGTCTGGGCATTGCCCCATGACAAACCAGTCTTAAATACCAGCTGCGTGGAAGATTGAGGGAGCCACCCCGTACCGCCTGTGCAGACTACGCACACACTCGCTTTCTTCAAGCAGCCAGCGGGATGCCCGACGAGACGAGCTGGGAAAGAGGCGCGATGAGTGACGTCCCCACCTGACCAGCGACAGGCCATTCAGCAATGGTTTGTCTGCGAGCAATGATTTCTCAGAGGCCTGGTGAACCTTGGCCAGTACCAAAGTGGACTGGTCGGCAGGTGAAGCCTTAAAACTGGCGCAATTCCCACAATCAAACCTGCTGGAGAGGCCAGAACTGTAAGTCAACCAAACCCCGCAAGCGAATTGGTGACACTGTGTGGGATTCAAAAATGCTATGACTTGTTATACACATGACCATGTGCATAAATGAATAGTCCATCATTGATGTATAAAGACTGGACTGCCACTTGACTCTGGATCGAGGATGTAAGCCTCAAAAAACCACATGTTCTTACGATTTACCGTTTCGTGCACATGGCAGCCAGCTTTAGGATGACATCATGAAGGGGCGGGGCAGAAAAAAGCATGATAGAAGCCCTTTAAGTCAATGCCACTCTGTCCTTCAAGTATTTCATGCATTTGCCAAACTTGTTTACATTTAGACAACATTCAAAAGAGTAGCACATTTCATTATGTTCTGTACAGTAGCAAAAACAAACATTTATTTTTGTGGGGAACGTGTGTGTCCCTCACACAACCCGGTATGTAAAGTATCTCGCGATTACAGAATAAAAAGTGAGTTGAAGCAAACCTGCTGTGATGCGATTGCCTGCGCTTGAACCACCGTTTCATTTTCCTTCATTTTGTTTAGCTGCTCTTCCAGCTGCTGTACCTGGAGGCAGAGGGAGAAATTTACAGTACTCGTTAAGACTACCTTTACTGAAAGCATTTAGAAGGTAAAGAAAATATGTCCTGTTGCATGTTTTGATGAAGATATGTGCATGCCCTATTCTTTGTAATCTGACACAACTGATCTGCACAAAGTTGAACAAAGCCCATGACTGAGACCAACTCCTGGAGAAGGTTGGTCTCCATTTTTGTCGCCTCGGCCTGCTGTAACAAACTTAACTGATTCTGCTCAATCATACTCTCGTGCATCGTGGAGGCCTGTGATTGACGATCAACAATAATGCAGCGCTTCAAAAATGGTCGATAGGAGTTTATATTTTGAACAAGCAAGTGGCTTTGAATTACAATGAAACACGACTACAAAACGGTACCGTGTTTAGCTTGTCCTGCAGCTCCGTTTTGAGTTGTTTTTTCTCCCATTCAAGTTCTTCCAACGCCTCCTGCAACTGAGCTCGCTCCTCGGTGAGAGACCTCACCGTGAAATTCAGCCTCTCCTTCTCCTCAGCGGCGTTCTGACATCTACTTTCCTGCTCAGCTTCAATTCTTTTGATTTTCTGAATTAAACACATTTTCTGCAAAGAACAATGAGCTCTGTTTCGTCAGTTGCACAACAACATCAAAAGCAAGCATACAGTGTTTACAATGCAACAAACCTCCGCTTGAAATGCTTCTGTCACATTCTCTAGTTTAGCCGCGAGCTGATTTTTCTCCTGATTGCGTCTCTCCAGTGTCTCCTGCAACTGAGCTCGCTCCTCCGTGAGAGACCTCACTTTGCAATTCAGCTTCCCTACTTCATCAGCGGCGCTCTGACATCGACTTTCCTGCTCAGCCAGTAGAAGGTCTCTCTCAGCTTCAACTCGTTCAACTCGGTCGAGTTTTTCTGCGAAATGCCTTTTCTTCCAAGAAAAATGAGGGTCAATGCCTTTGTTTAGTCAATTTTTGAAAACAAATTTCACAGTATTAATGGAACAAACCTCTGCTTGATGTGTTTTTGTCGCATCCTCCAGCTTTACTGCTAACTGATTTTTTTCCTGATTTAATCTCTCCAGCATCTCCCTCAACTGAGCTCGTTCCTGAACGAGAGACCTAACTTTGTGCTTCGGGTTGTCCAATTTGTTAGCCTCAAGGCACTCAAGTTTTTCTGCAAAAGCTCTTGCCTGGAAAGAGGGAAATGTTGGAAAGAAAACAAAACATGGTCGTGAATTACAGAGAAAGCTTTAAAACGTTCAGTGCCAACCTTCCTATAATTTTTAGTTACATCTTACAACATTTAAATTTAGTAGCCGACAAATCACATGTGAAATTATAAGCACGCGTCCTCTACTTCAGTGCCCGGTGGATTCATCCGGTCGCTATTTTTTTCCCCTAAAATTTTTTTTTTTTTTTTGTGGAGGGAAGGCTTTTTCATGGAAAATGAATCAAACATTTACAAACACTTGTAAAGAACATGGGGCTATGTGTACAACTCAGATTTTTCTCTGACAGATTTAAAAAGAAAACAAACAAAAAAAATTTGGTTCTTTAATTACTTTGTGAGTTCGCAGGTTTGGTCACTTTTTCTGTTGAGTCAAAAATACAGAAACATGAATTCGGAATTTTGGTGACTTTGAAAGCTGTGTCATGTCACTTGGAGCAATTTCCAAGCAGCTGCAGGTCCCAAGAGCAACAGTGCAAACAACTGTTTGGAAGTATAAAGTGCATTATTACACTGCTTTGTCATCGCCACCATCAGGTAGAAAATGCAACCTATTACCTGCTGCTGCTGCGAAAAAACTGGTCCAGAGGTTGAAGAGTCAACCGAGAACCCCCAAAAAGCAGATCTGCCAAGAATTAGAAGCTGCCGGAACACAGGTGTCAGTTTCCTCAGTCAAGTGTGTTTTGCATCGCCATGGACAGAGAGGCTGCTGTGCAAGAAGAAAGCCCTCCCTCTAAAAGCGGCACCCGAAGGCTTGACTGAAGTTTGCTGCTGCTCGCCTCTTGACTGGTACTCGCAAGAGGGGGCACATAACTCCTACACTGGCATCACTTCACAATTTGAAGTTCTTTTTAAAATCCTACAATTCATTTTCAAATCTTTCAGCGGCCTCGCCCCAAATTACCTCTCTGAGCCCCTGCGTACCTGCCCAGTGCCTCAGATCTGCGGACCGGACACTCTCAGAGGTACAGAGAAGTAAGCGGAGGCTCAGAGGGGAGCGAGTCTTTTTTGTTGCTGGTCCCTCTCTTCGGAACGACACTCCACTCAACGTTCAGCAAGCCCCCTCGCTGCCGATTTTTAGAACACGTCTAAAAACTCATTTTTATTCTTTGGCTTTTGACTCAGCATGCGACTTTGTTTTTAATTTGACTGTTTTTGTGCTTTCTACTGTCTTTGTTATTATTTTGTTTTGTTAGTTGTATTCATTATTTTTGCTCCATGGACAGCACTTTGTCTACAGCGGTGGTTGTTTTCAAGTGCTTGATCAATCCAGCTGAGTATTTTCTCTATTATGGATCTGTGGTTTTGGTTCGAAATATGTTTTCGCTCCTGACCACTATTTTACACTGATATTTTTGTGTATACAGTCATAGTCATTCCAACTTGATGTATTTTGTCATCAAAAAGCAATCCTTGCTAATTCTTTTACCGTCTTCAAGAAGGTCACCACCTCCTTAGTTTTGACAAATTATTATAAACATCCACCATGTGCATTGACTTCAGGCGCACACCACATTGACAGTAATTCCTTGCTCTCTGGAGGCGAGAAGGAATCAAGCCCAATGAGAATAGCAAGTAACTGATGTCCGTAAAAAGGTCATACCTTCTATTTTATGGGAGCCCAAGAATCAAAATTAAATATAAAACATTTCGAAATCATTGGATTTCTTTGAATGTACTGTTGGGACTTAAAATGTATAAAACTACACATGACTTTTTAAATTTTTTTAATCAAATGGAACAGTTGAAATTACCGTGTACTGTTACTCAAACTATTTATGTCCCTTGAAAAAAGTGTGAACTCTCAGCCACCTCACCACAAGTTCCATGCATCGGAGGCCACAGGATTTCACAGTGTCCTTCAATGAGCACATTTGGTGTTCCAACTCGCTCTGTGAGATCAGAAACATTTAACTGTTGTCAATGCATAAATGGAAAGTTTTAGACAGGACAAGGCAATATCCCGACGTATCCTAAAACATGTGGTGTTTCATTACAAGTACTGCAATGCTTTTAAGTAGTGTATCACGTTCATTTAAGATGTTCATAACTGGAGACAAAAGTTACAATGATTCTTCCTTGTCTCAGTTTTCAGAATACGGCAAAACTAAAGAAACTGTCCTCACTTCACAGTATCACTGAGCTTTTCCACCTGCACATTTTTGGAAAATATATTGTCAGGGCAAGTGACCAAAGGCGGGAAATTGTGTTGGGTTGCACATTTGATACACTAAGAGAATCTTGGAGCTTCGAAAGGCAAAGTTTCAAAAACAAGCAGCATATTTTGAAAATAGCACCAGTAAAAACCATCACAAAAAACAATGGCAGCCTGCACGACATATTTTAAGGAGTTTGTTTTGCATGTCAGTTTTAATGGAGATCATTTTGACAATGTCGATTGTCATCAAAACTCAAATGAACATTCTTGGATTTTGATGAACGCATTTCTTTAATTACCCCGAGAGTGATGAATTCCTGCAGTTCGGCCTTTTCCTTCAGCTCCCGTGAAAGAGCATTTTTCTCCTTCTCCAGTATTTGAGTCCGCCCGATGACAAAGTCCAGTTCCTGCTTGGGATGGTCGCGCTCAGATGCCAGCATATCCTAGAAACACATCCAACAGAAAAAATTCCTTGGATGTTTCCTTGTGTGCATGTCATTTTGGTGGCACAATTGTATACGACTGATTCAACTTTTACATGCAGCGACTGCTTCACATGAAATCTTGACTGAAATTGACATTTAAAATCATAAACTGCCGTCAGTAACAATGATGTTGCACTTCCAAGATGCTGAAAGCGATTCACTTCCGAACATGGAAGTCAAGATCAGAAGTCCTTCAGACAATGAAAATAGGCTCCACCGCTGAACTTTGCAAAAGGCATGTGGCAAAAGCATTTACTCATTAAACATGGAGACCTTTAACCAGATATATAAAGACACATTATCTGTAAAGGGGAAAAATGGTTTTATACATTGTGTTCTATGTTCCAACGCCAACATTATAATGAACGAATGGGAAGGACAATGTCACAGTTGGTCATCAAGATTGCTCTGCTCATGTCAAGGGAGACCTTAACTCAGCTTTACTTATGCAGGCAACCAATGAGCCATTCTCCTCGCTTGGGTGGGCATTCTGAAAGCTGTGTCAAATATTTATTTTCATGAATTCAAATTGAGGTCACAAAAATGACACGAATTAAAAAAAAAAACAGGAAAAAAAAACGTAATACCTGTTTTGCAATGTCAAAAATGAGCACCTTTACCGTTGGAAAGGCACAATATTGGATCCAGCTAGTGCCTATCAACGTATTGTGGAAAAAGTAAGAACATGTTTCTATGCTGTACAAGTGGTTACACTGTTTTGCCTGATTGGTCTGTACCAGTGGTTCTCAAACAGTGGTGCGCGCCCCCCTGGGGGCGGGGGCGGCGTTTGGCCTCGGGGAACATGCTTTTTTTATTTTAGATTTTTTTTTCCTGTCCGAGAATAAAGTGCAATTGCACCTCGACTACGTTAGGGGGCAGTGGCGCTCTCCTTGGCAGAGTGCGCAGGGAGCATTCGCTCGGTGTTTTGTTGGCACTGAGCATGCGCGCTTTGCACACGGCACAGAGTATGGGTGTGAAGTGTCGACACGAAGTCGACAGACGGAGAGAGAGAGCGACGGAGGTCTCCCGAAAGCGAAGACCAGGAAATGACGAATCGTTTGGAGAGCTTGGCTTCACTGTGACGACGGTGGGAGGAAAGACAGCGGACAGCATGAAGCCAAATTAATTAAGGCGTCACTGAAAGACTTTATACCCCAATCCCGTTGATAAAAGAGTTGGGTTTTTTTTCATGAAAATTCAACAGATTTATTCTATTAAAAATACAATAGTAGCCATATGAGAACTTTTCAATTCATTCATTTGCAAGGGAATTCTTCCCAACGCATACACCGACTTGAACCACTGCAGCCTCACCTCCTTGAAACAAAAACAAATTTTAAACACAAAATTTTAAAAATAATTTGTAAGGACCACAAAAGATTGAAGGATATATGATCGAAAAGTGTAGTCATAAAAGTGTCAAAAGAATCCGATCACAGAATATTGTTCTATTGTAGATTGTTTATTTCAATGTAAGGCGTAGGAAAAAAAGTAGTGTGTTTCCGGTAACATGAAATTTCAGCATGGGATCGGTAGGTCGGACAAAGTTTTTTTTTTCAATCTTTTTTTTTTCTCCCATCAAAAATGTAAACAAAATAACCAAAAACATAAAACAAGAAGACATTGAACCCGCTGCTCCGCGACCGTCGCCAACTATTTAGTTTTCTCCCCGCTCCGGACTCAGTGGGCCGGGGCGCGCCGCCGCCTCCACCGCCGTCCTCCTCCGCCGTCCTCCTGCGCCCTCGGTTTTTACTTGGCCCGTGGTGTTCATCAAATAGTTCGCTGAATTTTTTCGATACATCAATGGATGCTATTTTCTTAACATTATGGTGCGAGCATGCGACTGGAACACAGAAAACGCGTTTTAAACTGTCGTCGGATATCGCGGCCGCCGCCATGTTTCAATGTTGTTGACAGACGACAGGGCAAACGACGCACTCGCTCAACGTGAATATCGCGAGAGTTTGCACCGATGTAAACCCTCTACACAAAAATCAGGAGATGAAAGTGGACTTTTTTGAAAATCCGATCACGCATGAATTAGTTGACACCAAACATTATTAAAATACTCGACATTCAATGATTAATATTCCTTTTGTGTGCTTCAGCACGAACATGTACACAAGCTCGTCTTTTGATTTCAACCAATCAGCCCCGACGCAACGACGTCACACACGACGTCACACACGACAACAGCTAGGCTAAGCTAGCCGAGACGACACTCGAAGTCGGACGGACACGTTTTTCTGCCAATCTGTGTATTTCCCTTTTTGTCCAAATATATTTTTTACGACAACTGTCTTGTCCACGGTTTCTTATATTCGTCGTTCCCATGGTGTTTAGCAAGTGTGTTTATAAAGAGACGAAAATCTCTTTCCTGTTCCTTGTGTTAGTGTCTCAACATGGCTACGCTCGTGAAACCAAAACAACGAACTCAAACGCGTCTTCGTTCAATGATGTCAACTAATATCCGGATTAATTTTTCGGCAAATTTTCCTCAATTCTCCGGAGAGATTTTCATAAAAATTTGAAAAACCCGGAATTCAGGGAAAATCCGGAGGACTTTCATCTCTGAAAAATGTAGAGGGTTGTTTGAAAAAAAATGCCAACCGTAAAGTTTTTTTTCGACGTAGAAATTCTCGGTCGGTCGGGGTTACCGGAAACACACTACTTTTTTTTTCTACGCCTAAGACACTCTGAGAAGAAACTCCTTCTTTGGACACTGCAGACCAAACAGAAATCATCCGTGATTAAATGATATTGACCAACAAAATGTAGCATAATCACAAAAAACATGAAACAAAACTACAACATATTTGACCTTTTTTATAGTTTCAAAGACGTCATCAACAACCAGTGGGACGGCACCAGGAACATGATCACTCCCCATCATTGTGAACGTCTTTCCGGAGGATGCCTGACCAAAAGCAAAAACAAAAAAACAAAAAGGCAGCAACATTTACACGTGCACAGGAACACGTACAATGTAAAGCTTTACGATGTCGTTACCAACCATTGTATCCTCCCACAGTTGAAACAACCAATGGCTTTGCGATGTCCTGGTAAACTTGATTGGTTTCTTCAGCAGCGAACACTCTTGTCTGTTCAAAACATACAGGTGCACAACAGATATTGCTGTACAGCAACGGTGTAACACGCGCTGCAGGTTTATAAATAACAGACGACACTGTACATGCTTGAGTAGAAAGCCGGACCGAAACTGAAACTCTTTGTTGTGCTCCCATCATTAATTTGCTGAATTAATTTCTTCTCACTTTTCCAAAAAACCTGAACAGGCTCTGCCTTTTCTGATGGACCACTTTCTTCTCTGTAACAAAGAAACATTGAAGACATTAGATATTTTGAAGTTGCAGTTTCAGAGTTGCTGCTGTTATAAAAGTGCCCTTGCTTTTACAAAGCCCTCATCTTTTCGATGAATTTTAACTTCATTTCTGTCATTGTAGAAAAGGCTCAGCTCGTTTGTTTATCGCAAGACGTTCGTGTTTACGCATTTAAGTATCGCGTTATTTCAGCACCTGCCAGTTCCGGGTTTGCGTCCTGACCAAGGTCATTCTGTTCCTTTCGATCTCAGCCTTTATCCTTTCAATTCCTTTGTGCCGTTTACCTCATCGGCGATTCCCTAAGCACTCGAGTACTCACTGAGTACAATGAGGTGTATTTCTCCTGTTTCATTAGTTGCGACTAGTGTTTGCGAGTGTTAGCCACATTAGCACGTTAGCATCGGGCCGCCGCGTTTCGCAGCGATTTCCTGTTAATACTGAGGCATCGTTTGTAATTATAAGTCAAGTTGTGTTAATGGTGCGATGTCTGTAGCCCCTTCCCGTTCTGAAGACGCCCATGTGTATTTT
Organism: Hippocampus comes; assembly: GCF_001891065.2. Lineage (NCBI taxonomy): Eukaryota > Metazoa > Chordata > Actinopteri > Syngnathiformes > Syngnathidae > Hippocampus > Hippocampus comes. Next base: position 4,496,787 of record NW_017805153.1, on the reverse strand, counting down.
GTTTACAAATGTGTGTCGGCCTTAGTTTCATTAAATGTAAATGTAGTTAATTCATGTGGCCCCTTGATGTGCCATTTGGCGTAGAAAAAAAAAAGTAGTGTGTTTCCGGTAACCTGACCGACAGAATTTCTACACCGAAAAAAAACTTTACGGTCGGCATTTTTTTCAAACAACCTTTAAATTTAACACACGTCATCATTAGTTCTACCAACAGTGAACATTAGCATTACTACACCTTGTGACGAATGTTTTATTCATAAAGGTACCATGCCACAACCAGTAAATTATAGAATAACCAATACTGTTTCATAATATTTTTCATAGCGATTAGCCTACAAATCTAATGACCAACTTGACTCGTAATCGTGCCTCTCGTCGTATCTCGCTCTCGTGTTCTGTGCATACATCCCAGGTGAGTTTAGTGATAAGCCCTTTGGACGATTCATACGAAAAATCGGACTGGCATTCCCATTTCTTAAATGTCGTAATTAGTAGACCATTGTGAGTTTTTTTCGCCGCCATCTCAAACTTTCATCCGGGCGATTCCTCAGTTTGCGGACTAAAATAGTAACCCGCTTGCGCACATAACGTTATCTGTTGCGTCCCCCCAACACTCAAAACAAAACAAAACTTGTTTTCTTTTCTTCTTTCTTCTTTCTACCCACAATCTTGCTGCTGATGAGTGTAAATTTCCCCAGTGTGGGACAAATAAAGGACATCTCAATAAGATAAGATAAGAAAACCTTTATTCGTCTCGCAATGGAAAAATTCTTAATCTTAGAAGAAACACACTCACACACCACACCACAAACACACATGGAGGCACTGTGAAATCGCGTTGATCACACATTCAAGTCGTGTGCGGTGACTTTAATGGTTAAACAATTTTTCGGTACCGTTAAAATGACGCCACGGAAACGACACACTACCGAAAACTATTGTTACCGTGAAATCCTCAGGCTTGCCGTAGTTTTTTTTTGTTTGTTTGTTTGTTTGTTTGTTTTGACTGAGAAATTTCCTTGCGTCCCAAAAACGCACATTATTTGAAACTGTGCGTCCCGTGGGACAATTATGCGTCTAGGATGCGGGACGCAGAGGTAACGAGATGGCTGTAACACCCAGCCGCCGGGTACCCAACTCTCTTGCCGCCTTTGGCAGCGAGCGGGGGTTTCAATGTCTCCTTGTTTTATGGTTATTTTGTTTACATTTTTGATGGGGGGGGATAAAAAAAAACAAAAAAACTTTGTCCGACCTACCGACCCTATGCTGTTACCGGAAACACACTTTTTTTTCTACGCCTTACCCTGCCTTTGATTTGTTATTCCTTGGTTGCAGCCAGGAATATGATGAATGTTATGTTATACAGTAACATGGAAGTTTCCCTTTCTCACATTTGTAGACTCGATCCCTCTTCATTCGATAGATCCTTCTTCATCGATCCCCCTATTCAATCAACTCCTACTCGATCCCTCTTCATTCGATAGATCCTTCTTCATTGATCCCCTATTCAATCCTCCCCCCTCAAACCTCAATCCACACTCATTCATCCCCCTCATTCCGACTCATCCTTCATCTTCCCTCCTCAACCAACATCACCCTGTATTGCTTGGATCTCCTTGTATTCACTTTAAGACCACAGGAAAGAATATTGAAACACCCCCTGGAATTCCTGTCTCCTCCTACCTGTGCTCTGACCGGCACACCATCGAGCCTACAGTTATTTCCTGAAACGAATCAGTCCTTCGCCTCCCCAACAGTAATGATGGCCTAGAAATTTTGTATGCAGCGATGGCTGTTTGAAAGTGCTCTGTAAATACAGTTGAGTTGAGTTGAGTAGAAATTAGCGATGGATCAAATTGTGCCGAGGCTTTGGTCGAGCAATCCAGAATGGAATTCCTGAAGCGTGTGTCTAAGTGTCATTCGTTACAGCGGACATGACATCACTGATGACATCCTGTTTCGAGGAGTGGTTGACATGCTGGCGCGTTTAATGAACAGATGAGGAAAGAGCATCATGGATCTGCTGATATTTTGTTTGTTGTCCAGCTGGAACTTGGCTACCGTAATTTCCTCTGACAACTGCAAGTACTAATTGATGCAGTCTGACTAAAAAAAACAAAAAAACATGTTGACAACGCTTGGCTTGAGCACTCCAAATTAGATCCTGCATCATATGCCTGAATGGGGGTCATTCCATGCCAAATCACCCAGCGAATTTTGATTTTCATGAAACTTGCAGTAGTTGTAGATTGTGATGGCAAAACATGAAAGCTCACATTTTAGGTTCATCGGAGCAGGTGTTTGGTGAAATAAGTAGTCAGTGGAGCACGTCTATGGAACTACTATATTTCAGAAGCATTTTTGATTCCGATTCAAAGTTTTGATTTTTTTATTGAATTGAATACCACTTTGATGTTGGAGTTATGACCTCATTTTATAAAAAGGGTATTTTTTTTTCTTCTCGGGTAATACACTGGTTTAATTAGAAGTGTAGCGACTCCAGAGTGGATGAAACACTGGTGTAGTTGTTCCTTAGGAATTACAATTCAATCTCTGACAAAAGATGGGACATCGATTGCATAGGCACCAACTACTTTAAGCAACCTACCATGTCCTATTGGATTAGTTTATTTTGAACCATAGCATTAACCACAAATCAATCACACACAGATTGCATGAATAAAGGCCTCAATATATAATTATGGTTTTCATTTGAATTGAATACGACTTTATTGTCAAATGTGCTGACACACAGCACAGATGACATTTCTTCTTTCTCAATATAAAAAGAGGAGCCGCTGCGGGTGTCCGTGCCACCATCAAAAGAAAAGTTAACAAAAAATGACATAATATTACAAGACAACACATGAGACACAGACAACCGTGCAATCTTTACCACTTTCCTGCATTACTTTGTTGTCTGAAGCAGTTATATATGAAAGAGGAGAGGATCAAAGTGTCCTTTTCACCAGTGGATCAAAGACGTCATGCTGTAATATGCACACGTTTGCTACAAGCTAAGCTTGAAAGCAACAAGAAGCTTTAGCATCCGTTAACTAAAAAGAGAGATTGGCGCTCTTCTCCTGTCCCCTTTCAGTGATATGCAGATACTGATGCAAGACTACTAAAAAAAGCCATCAAACGTACTGTAGCTGAAATGACAATCAGAGTTTGGACCACCACGTGATTTGTGTGCCCAATAAACCAAGAAAACTGCATTCATAACTTTGCTGCTGTGAATTGGGAATTTCTCCATTGCGAGACTAATAAAAGTTTTCTTATCTTATCTTATCTTATCTTAAAACTTTATCGGGCCACCACGACTAGAAATACAGTATGAACTGTATGTACGGTACGATGACTTAAAAAAAGGAGAATAGAGACTCACGGGTAACATTTACGTTGTTTAGTCGACCTCACTACAATAATTGTAGCTGGGTTTGGTGGGGGGGAGGAACAACATTAATTCGTCCTAAACATACATTGATAAATTACTTGTGTACAGTGCACACTAGTACGACTTTTTATGAATGATCGGCGCAAGCTGAAAATGCCAAGACTTTTTTTTTGTACCAGTCCACTCTGATGTTTAAACGTACATTGTCGTTGGAAGTTGCATTTATCCGCTTCGTCAGTAATGTAGGATAAGCCCGTTTTTAGATTTGTTGAACACTTGTCACATTACATCTTCGCTGACAACTCACCTTTGAATAATCGGACGCGCTCGAACACGTACCGTACTCTCACAGCCGACTCCTCAGTCGTGATGGGACGAAATGGGCCGAGGCTCAGAAGCTTGCGTCGAGTAATTGGAGGGGCGTTTCCAACAATCTTTTATGGAGGCGCACGTCATTTCGGCAAACCCGGAAGTGATGACGTGTGATGCCTCGCCGGCCGGCTGAATCACGTTATCGCTTTATGAGTGGCCCGACGTTTGGCGCGCATTGCAAACACAGTCCAGACTACGGTCTAAATAGGTTGCAAAACGCAATGGCGATCGCCTGTTATCTCACATTTTATGGATTTCGGGCTCCTGTACTTGTTACACCTGTGCGCAACAGTGCAACAGTGCAATCTTTTTTCGGGCCTTGTCCGTTGCTTGCGATGGAACCTGCGCGAAAAAGGCGATCCTTCCCTGTATGGGAACGTTTTGATTTGATTGCTTCCAATAAGGAAAGGGAGAAAAGTATCATGTGACAATGCAGCTTTTCGCTTGTTCTTGTGTCGAACTATTGTTATTTCACAGATGAAGTCTCTGTTGTGTGCAAGTGAACTTGTCAACAACAATAACACCTCGTCTATATTGAGGCATGGTAGAGCCTTGCATGAGAGCAAGGAGAGCCATGAAACTGGGCCATACCTATAATTATGGCACAATGACCACTGATGTTTTTCTTTCGGGTTTTCTGAAGAAACGCAAACCAAATCACATTTTGGTGGGGTGAATTGATCAAAACACGATTCAATACATTTGAGGATTTGGAATATTTAATTGTGATTCCACACTTCGAGTATGTTCCTTCTCTGTGTGACATTATTTGTTAGCCACGTGCAGCAATGCACGTGAAGGAGAATGAGCGAGCGAGTGACCTAGCATTTGGAGGCACGCACAGAGTTGCCAACTGAAAAAAAAAAAGAATAACATCACGATTACTCAAAGTCAAATCGACTCTTGCCTTAGCACTGAATGCAAAAAAAACAAAAAAACAGAAGAGGTCGTTCATCCCCAGCATTACAGCACGCCAATGTTGGGAAGTTTGCACGCGTTCCAAAAATAAGCAACACTTAAAAAAACAACCCCAAAAAAAAACAGCATCTCGTTGTCTTCAAAATTAAGATTTTCAAATATAAACGCAACAAGCTACAGCATGTGACAAGAAAAAGTTTCAATTTGGTTTCAGAGGATCAACATATCAAGATGATTATCATTTTGATGGATTGTGCTCCAAACTAACTTGGGTATGATATACTGTATTTCAAGAGCAACTTATGAGTTTTTAACATCTGGGTTTTTTTTTTGTTTTTTTTTAGTTTGTTGCCATTCAATCTTTTGCTGTGACAACCAAACGCTGCCATCGTGAGATTACAACTTCTAGCATCCTCATACTGGTCAAAAGAAATTCAGTCTGTCATTTAAAATCAACTTCATACAACAGAGTAAATAAAAATCCGGACTTCTGACAACCTTCAAAACAAGAAAAAAAAACTCACAGGTTGTGAGCGTAAATATGGAAAACAAATCTTGAAAAACAGGAGTAAGCAACCAAATAGCAGAATACTCCAACAAAACTGAAAACTATTCTCCAAACAAATACTGAAGTTTAAAGACAGTACATCTCCATTTTTTTGCAACACTCAAATCTATATCTAATCTATATCAAATTTATATTTTCTTGTAGATTTATCCGGAGCTGGTCTCTCTCTTCTGTAAGCGCTGCGACCACCAATTCTTGCTCGTCCGTGTTTTAAGCAGAAATCTGAACACCAGACATCAAGACAAGTTTTTCGCTATCCTCATCTTTCAAAGTACATTTATCGCTGGGTTCACCAACCTTTCTGAGAGCAAGCACTGCTTCTTGTCCCCTGATTTCTGTGCCATTTGCTCAAATTACCTTTTATAATATTAGTATGTGTTATTATGATTAATGAATGAGACAATGGTCTCCCTGGGCTTCAAAAAGATTGTATTTGAATTTGACGTTTTGCCCCAAAAACAAACCTGCTTTTCCGGGTTGTTCACTTCAAATGCGTGAAGTGACTTCAGTTCCTGCAGCTGAGCTCTCAGGTCACCCTCAGCTTCTCGAGATGTTGCAAGCTCTTTTTGCAGGTTGGACACTGTTCTCTGGAGTTTCTCACTGTCCATCATATCTGTGTATTGAAATCATTTCGTGACTTGCTATCACTCTCAAAATTCACTCCTGTCAGGCTGGGCTACTTTGAGGATTAGTAGGGCCTAGCAGTTGCATTAGAACATTTTGGAAAACCTACTTCTCGGGACCTTACCATCGAGCAGAGTGGTTAGCTTGATGATCTCATTCAACACAACGTTATGCTCTTTCTGCAGATCTGCCTGCATTTTCTTGAAATGAGATTTTTCAGCTTCAAGTTGAAAATGCAGGCTGTTGACTTCGACTTCCATCTTTTCATGGCTGACAGTCAGGGTTATCTGAAGAGAAGATAACGACAAGAAAATGAGCTTCCAAACAAAAATCTCTCGATACTGTATATGTCTTCTCATATTAAAATTGATGAAAAACCCAAATGTTTTAGTTTGAGGGAAGTTTTAATATTTTATGTAATTTGTTCCTAACCTTCAACTCTTCCAGAGCAATGTTTTCAGCGCGCAGAATTGCCCGTTCTTTCTTTGTCTCTCTGGCATGGACCTCCTTGTCAGCTAGAGCAGGGGTCCCCAACCGCCGGTCCGCGGACCGGTACTGGTCCGCAGGGCATTTGGCACCGGGCCACACAGAAAGAACTTGCCTTAATTCCGTTTTATTTATTTCGGAAAACAGAAGATGTTTTATTTTGAAAAATTACCGGATACTCCGTTACATCCGTCTGTATGACGCTTGACACACGTCAAGCCACGCTTCTCTGTCACATGACCGATTACGCTAAAAACAAAACGCCGGAGCTCGCAAACAGAGTAAAAAAACTGCTGGAGATGGCAAATAATGGCGGCCTTAAAAGTACGTTTGAGACAACTGGATTAAAGTCAAGGCTGAATACTCTGAGAATGCCACAAGCACTGTTGCTATTTCCGACATCCTACATGTGTGAGGCGGGGGTTTTCTGCAGCTACGGCGACTAAAACAAAATTACGAAGTAGACTGGACATAAACCACACACTTGAGGTGTCATTGTCTCGTATTACTCCGAGATGGGACCGTCTGGTTGCAGAAAATCAAGCTTGGGGCTGTGGTGAATTTTCATGCACTTTGAATTTGTGTTGTATCGTATTTTGAAGGCATTAAACATTACCGTAGCGATAAGAGTGTTGCGGCCAGATTACACGCTCCTTGTGTTTATTATTATATTTCGAAATCACCACAGTTGTCATGCAGCTCATACCATATTATTTTGTTGTATTATTTCCACCACACCTTAAATGCCGGTCCCTGAAAATATTGTCTGACATAAACCGGTCCGTGGGGCAAAAAGCTAGAGAAAGACAAAGCTTCGCCACTTCTTCAACCAAATCCTTACCACACAAAGAAGGGAAAAAGTATTTGTAGTATGTATTGAAATATAAATCCTACAAACGATGCATGCAAATAATCAGTTAAAGTTACATAATTGTGCGGGAATGTCGCGTGTGTGCGTGTATCTTTATTTTTTTTATGTAAAGAAACAATCATATTACTTTGGCAATGTTTCATTCTGGTAATCAACAAAGGAGAAAGAAAGCTTGTGGTATCTGTTATTTTCTGTGGAAATGTTAAACAATTCAATAAACTGAAAATGTTAAACAATTCAATAAACATTCTCACTGTTCGGAAAGAAAATGTGTAATGTTATCGACCACGACATACAAATACTCCACACGTACCATATTCTGAAGATCATCAGCAATTTGGGTTTTCTTCGTCAGCTCTTCAGAAACATTCTGCAATTTTTTCTAAAGAAAATAAGTAAAAATAAAAAAAGACATTGGATTTTTTTTAATGTACTGTTGAACACATGACTTTTTTTTTTAAATCAAAATGAACAGTTGAAATTACCGTGTTCTGTTACTGAAACTATTTATGCCCCTTGAAAAAAGTGTGAACTCTCAGGCACCTCACCTCAAGTTCCATGCGTCGGTGGCCACAGGATTTCAGAGTGTCCTTCACTGAGCAAATTTGGTGTTCCAACTCGCTCTGTGAGATCAGAAACATTTAACTGTTGTCAATGCATAAATGGAAAGTTTTAGACAGGACAAGGCAATATCCCGACGTATCCTAAAACATGTGGTGGTTCATTACAAGTACTGCAATGCTTTTAAGTAGTGTATCACGTTCATTTAAGATGTTCATAACTGGAGACAAAAGTTACAACGATTCTTCCTTGTCTCAGTTTTCAGAATACGGCAAAACTAAATAAACTGTCCTCACTTCACAGTATCACTGAGCTTTTCCACCTGCACATTTTTGGAAAATATATTGTCAGGGCAAGTGACCAAAGGCGGGAAATTGTGTTGGGTTGCACATTTGATACACTAAGAGAATCTTGGAGCTTCGAAAGGCAAAGTTTCAAAAACAAGCAGCATATTTTGAAAATAGCACCAGTAAAAACCATCACAAAAAACAATGGCAGCCTGCACGACATATTTTAAGGAGTTTGTTTTGCATGTCAGTTTTAACGGAGATCATTTTGACAATGTCGATTGTCATCAAAACTCAAATGAACATTCTTGGATTTTGATTAACGCATTTCCTTAATTACCCCAAGAGCGATGAATTCCTGCAGTTCGGCCTTTTCCCTCAGCTCCCGTGAAAGAGCATTTTTCTCCTTCTCCAGTATTTGAGTCCGCCCGACGACAAAGTCCAGTTCCTGCTTGGGATGGTTGCGCTCAGATGCCAGCATATCCTAGAAACACACCCAAAAGCAAAAATTCCTCAGTTGTTTCCTGGTGTGCATGTCATTTTGGTGGCACAATTGTATACGACTGATTCAACTTTTACATGCAGCGACTGCTTCACATGAAATCATTGACTGAAATTGACATTTAAAATCATAAACTGCCGTCAGTAACAATGATGTTGCACTTCCAAGATGCTGAAAGCGATTCACTTCCGAACATGGAAGTCAAGATCAGAAGTCCTTCAGACAATGAAAATAGGCTCCACCGCTGAACTTTGCAAAAGGCATGTGGCAAAAGCATTTACTCATTAACATGGAGACCTTTAACCAGGGATATGCTTTCAATACACATTATTTGTAAAGGGAAAAATGTGTTTTATACATTGTGTTCTATGTTCCAACGCCAACATTATAATGAACGAATGGGAAGGACAATGTCACAGTTGGTCATCAAGATTGCTCTGCTCATGTCAAGGGAGAGCTTAACACAGCTTTACTTATGCAGGCAACCAATGAGACATTCTACTCGCTTGGGTGGGCATTCTGAAAGCTGTGTCAAATATTTATTTTCATGTATTCAAATTGAGGTCACAAAAATGACACGGCTCTCTCAAAAAAAAAAAAAACAAGAAAAAAAAAACGTAATACCTGTTGTGCAATGTCAAAACTGAGCACCTTTACCCTTGGAAAGGCATAATATTAAGCCAGTGCCTATCAACGTATTGTGCAAAAAGTAAGAACATGTTTCTATGCTTTACAAGTGGTTACGCTGTTGTGCCTGATTGGTCTATACCTGTGATTCTCAAACAGTGGGGTGCGACCCCCCTGGGGGCGGGGGGGGGCGGCGTTTTGCCTCGGGGAACATGCTTTTTTAATTTAGATTTTTTTTTCCTGTCCGAGAATGAAGTGCAATTACATCTCTACTACGTTAGGGGGCAGTGGCGCTCTCCTTGGCAGAGTGCGCAGGGAGCATTCGCTCGGTGTTTTGTTGGCATTGAGCATGCGCGCTTTGCACACGGCACCCGTTGATATATTTTTTTTTTTTTCATGAAAATTCAACAGATTTATTCTCCTAAAAATACAAGTCAGAGAACCTTTCAATTCATTCATTTGCAAGGGAATTTTTCCCAACCCATACACCGACTTCAACCACTGCAGCCTCACCTGAACATCTCTTTGAAACAAAAACAAATTTTAAACACAACATTTGAAAAAGAACTCGTAAGGACCACAAAAGATTGAAGGATATGATCGAAAAGTGTCGTCATAAAAGTGTCAAAAGAATCCTATCACAGAATATTGTTCTAACTATTGTATATGTCCATGTAAGACACTCTGAGAAGAAACTCCTTCTTTGGACACTGCAGACCAAACAGAAATCCTCCGTGGTTAAATGATATTGACCAACAAAATGTAGCACAATCACAAAAACATGAAACAAAACTACAACATATTTGACCTTTTTTATGGTTTCAAAGACGTCATCAACAGCCAGTGGGACGGCAGCAGGGGACCACAAAAGATTGAAGGATATGATCGAAAAGTGTCGTCATAAAAGTGTCAAAAGAATCCTATCACAGAATATTGTTCTAACTATTGTATATGTCCATGTAAGACACTCTGAGAAGAAACTCCTTCTTTGGACACTGCAGACCAAACAGAAATCATCCGTGGTTAAATGATATTGACCAACAAAATGTAGCACAATCACAAAAACATGAAACAAAACTACAACATATTTGACCTTTTTTATGGTTTCAAAGACGTCATCAACAGCCAGTGGGACGGCAGCAGGGACATGATCACTCCCCATCATTGTGAACGTCTTTCCGGAGGAGGTCTGACCATAAGCAAAGATGGTACCTGTTTCAACCCAGCACCTGTACCTGCAATAATATTGCCTAAAACGGCAAAGTTGGAGGCTCACTGCCCTCTGCACAAACTGTCTTGTTTGATGAGCAATGCTTTCTTGAGTTACACGCACTTTCAACCCTGCAGACACTAGCGGTGCAGGATTCATTATGTTTCCTGTTTTTGATGTTGGTCTAATTGAGAGTTTATGTTGTCTGTTCAGTGATCATCCCTCTTGACGTGACACTCATCCACACACAAACCAGATATATTTTGGAATAGATTAAAATATGGACCATGAAAATGAACTGGTCCTGCCGTGTGTTTTTTGATTACTCTGTCTTCACAGCAAATAATAAGATGAAAGTGAGAAACATTCATGAACCACTAAAACACAACGAAGCAACACTTAACGTTTTCAGGTACATATAAAATGTACCTTCTCATATTTTCAGTTCAAAGCATACAAACGTACTCCTGCGCTTTTGTTCATTCTAAGCGATGTATTACTGTATTGTATTTGTGAAATACGTTTCAATAAAACATTCACGGTTTTTGAATAAGCACACTTTTTGCACGGTGGAAGTTTGCAGCGCAGTCTCTAGCCTCATTGAAATGAGAGAAATCGGCAAATCACAATTAAGCACGTGACCTTATTCTCCAATCCTAGTTCTCCTTGTTCAGCTCGGCGACAGATGTCTTCACCAATCACATTGAAGCATATGACCATTACGAACCAATCGTAACAAGCTCGCTCGTATCGGCTCTACTTCCGTTTTTGATAAAGCACGGCAACCGTAAGTAAGAACCTCTTGGTGTTTTAACACATGTTTACAAATTTTCCCCACCGAAACGTCGTTTGTTACACTTATAGAATTTAAGATGAATTATCATGCTATATGCTGTCAACACTGAGCTGAGAACAATGGTCTGGTTTCAAAGATGCAGCGTCATCCTGTGCGAGTGTAGTCGAAAAATAGCCAGAATATTTGAAAACAAACAAGCGATCAATACAATACGTGACAAAGACGTACAAAACGACATTTCTCTTACTTTAATGCAAAAAAAAAAACCCAGCAATGTTTAGGTCAGTCACGGAAGATCGCCTCTTCGTCTTCTGTACCTTGCAGTAGTCATCGTCATCATCATCATTATGGCCTCTGGAGCTTTGTTCCCCAGCATGGTGTCTGGCACTCGCGGCTCCTCCAGTAAGTACCTGGTGGAGTTTCGAGCTGGAAAGATGACCATGAAGGGCAGCACGGTGACCCCCGACAAGCGCAAAGGCCAAGTCTACATCCAGCAGACGGACGACTCCCTCATCCACTTCTGCTGGAAGGATCGCACCACTGGAAATGTGGACGATGTACGTGGCTGTCGGTTTTCTGTAGGGAAGATGTTTGCAAAACGTTTCTTTTCAGAGACACACCTTGCCCTCACGTTTTACTGAAAAAGCACACGCATTCTCTGAGCAAGTAACTTTAGGAAGCAAGCAAGCCAGGATTGGACATAACAGGGAAAGTAACACAAACTAGCACCTATAACAGCGGTCCACAACAAATTTTAATCTTGAGGTGACTGTATGTGTCCCTTATTTTCAACCTGATTCAGAAAACCTCAAGCAGATTAAGTTTCTCAGATATTTTCATTTTATCATTTTTAGGGTTTACCTATAATGTTCTAATACATAATGATAATAATTAACAATTTAACAAAACTTTGCGTAAAACTATTTTTACCATGCATTGTATTTGATAGCTACAATGTCAAAGGAAAAACAATCCGCCTGTTGCTAAATTCATTCATTCATTCAAGTTAATTCATAACTATTCCTAATTTTATAACTATTACATTGTATTGTTGTTATTAATATTATTATGAAAACTTGATGTGCTAGAGGAAAATAACGATGGTCGATTAGCATTTGGTGCAAACAATTTTTTTAAAAATCTAGAAAAGTTTCCTTGCATGTCTGATGAAAAACATTTGTTGGCCAGTGTTATTTATAAACGGCAGCACGCTGAGTGACTGGTTAGGATGTCCGCCTCCTGGTACAGGGGTCCACGGTTCTCCAGTTTCCTCACGCGTTCCAAAAACAAGCATGGCAGGTTAAGTGAAATTGTACCTAGGTGTGAGTGTGAATAACCATTCACACTCACTTTTGTCTGTGTGTGCTCTGCAACTGGCTGGCAACCAGTTCAACGTGTATGTACTCTTGCCTACTGCACAAAGAGGGCTGTTATAGGCCCCAGCACACCCGCGACCCTCGTAAGGATAAGCGGTGCGGATGGATAGATGGATGTTACTTGTAAACATTTTCAACTGAACTCAACTGTATTTATAGAGCACTTTCAAACAGCCATCGCTGCATACAAAGTGCTGTACATGGAGCAATTTAACATATACAACAAACAGTAAAGCAAATCGGTAATAAAGACGGTAGAAAGCACCGAACAGCAAAACCAAGAACAAATCTAAGTCATGCTGAGTCAAATGCCAAAGAATATAAGAATAAAAGCTTTGTAGTCTTGAGGCTGCTTACTTAAAAAACAAGAACTTCCCAACAGTTGACAACTATGCAAAACCTGATTTCTTCTGCATGTATGAGTCCTGATGTCAGAGGCTATGTTCAGACTTCAGACTTACTTAAATCAGATAGCTCCTCAAATCCAATTTTTAGGGCTGACTGTCAACACTGTTCACTGTCATCACCAAATCGGATTCGGCCCTGTTCAGACTGGGCAACATTATCGACTCATCTGCCAGGTTGCTTTGGCAATCTCCCGGCAGACCGATGAGGCAATGCAATTGCCTCCTCTGTCTAGCTACTGCAGTCTTAAATTTCTTTGACTTGTACCTAATGTAAAGAGACTCATGCAAATGGAACAAGGCTCTAAAGCAGTGTTCCGGTCTAGTGACGGTCCAGTACAGTGGCTACGGCATGAATAGGTTTTCATCTTAACCACATGCTCAAATGCAGGACCTGATCATCTTCCCCGATGACTGCGAATTCAAACGGGTCAGTCAGTGCACCACCGGCCGTGTCTACGTACTGAAGTTCAAAGCTGGCTCCAAAAGGCTTTTCTTCTGGATGCAGGTATACTGCTTGCTGATCTCTCCCCCAACATATCCATACACACGTGTTGCATACAAGTCTATCTTGATTTCAGGAGGCCAAGACTGACAAAGATGAGGAGTACTGTCGCAAAGTGAACGAGTATCTCAACAACCCGCCCATGCCCGGCACTTTGGGTAGCGGCGGCAGTGGCGGACATGATCTGTCTGCTCTTGGAGGTAACATACAAGTACACACACACAAACTAACATTGGCTTTGTTGTTGTTGTTATTGTTCTGCCCCCCTCCCCCAAAAGAACTATATATTTTTTAATATTGTCCAATCTCAGTTATTGTACAGTCAAACCTCAGTTTTCGTCCATAATCCTTTCCAGAAGGCTGTTCGAAAACCGAAACCACGCTCTTTTTAAAATAAAAATGTTTACTCAACACGTCTGCTCAAAATGGAAAGCAACATGAGGCAACGTCACTTCCTCGTCTACCCGAGGAAGCGTCACTTCCTCGTGTAAGGAAGGCGAGAGGAGTCAAGTGACACATTCAAGTGCGCTCAGTTTGTTCGAGAAACGAAATTTGTTCGTCATCCGAGGCATAAAAAAGTCGAAATATTTGGTCGAAAACCGAATTGGTCGAGAACCGAGAGGTTTGACTGTAATTATATATCATCACTTTGCAATTTATGTATATAGAAATTTCGATGGTGTAGGACTTTTAATACAAAAGCCAAATCAGTGCTACTTTTACTTTTTGAATACCCGTACACATTTCTGTACTTTTAACTCAGTACAGGGTGCGAGTACTTTTCCCACGTTGGCATGCAATGTGTAACATCTTGTGCTTTCATGCAAAGGCGAGGGTGGTCTGCAGAGCCTTCTGGGGAATATGAGCCACAACCAGCTCATGCAGTTGATTGGACCAGCTGGACTTGGCGGCATTGGTATGTCTGATGGAACTTGAGTGATGCCAGAAAGATATTGTGATGTTGAGTTACAAAAGGAGCTGTCGGTCCCACTCGCAGGTGGTCTTGGCGCACTTGCTGGCCCAGGGTTAGCAAACCTCTTGGGCAGCAGTAGCAGCAGCAGTAGCGTTCCTGCTGCCAGCAACTCCTCTACAAGGTGTCCAAAGATTACTTATAAATGTGATAAGGCTGCTAGAAGGATGTTAAAATACTTTTTTTTTCCCCCCTCCATTTGCTTTCAGTCCTTCTACTGTGGTCACGCCCACCTCGACCTCCGGCGCCAGTCGCCTCGGTGCCTCCCAGGCATCCACTGCGTCCGTCAATCCCTCAGCCGCCTCTGCAGCATCCCCGCCTGCGAGTACTCCTCCCACGCCCACACCTGCTGCGTCGTCCGCCGCAGCAGGAGCCGTGGCGAGCAACCCAACGCAGCCCATCCAACTGAGAGACCTGCAGAGCATCCTGGCTACCATGAACGTGCCCGCTGGCAGCACAGGAGGTGAGGAGGCCACTGTAGTACTTGAATTCCATCAGCATTTTCCTGACTCAAATTGAGGTAAAGATAGTGTGTGTACATATGCCACACCCCCCCATTGGTCAAGCCAACACTTTTTCTGTGAAGTGGTTACATACATTTGAGTTTGACTTCAGGTGACTGGTGCAGTCCTTTGTGTGTGTGTGTGTGTGTGTGTGTGTGTGTGTGTGTGTGTGTGTGTGTGTGTGTGTGTGTGTGTTTTTTGTTTTTTTTAAATAAATCATAGCCATGTAACGACGCTGCTCTTCCATATTGTTGGTAAAATAATAATAAGGCCAAGTGATTAAAAAAAACTAAAGTAAGATTTCAAATGACATACATACATAGGGTTTTGTCAGTGACCTGCACTGGAAGCTATTGCTTTTTGTTGTTTTCTGAATGCAGAAGTCAAATATGTCTTGTTTTACCATAACTTATCACATTAAAACATGAACCTTGGCATGTACAAATGCAATACTGAACTTTTTTTCCTAGTGTTTCAGCAATTGCTTCTGTAGTAGTGGTTTTCCAGAGAGGGCTGTCTATGACTGAAAACGAAGGGTTCATGATTGATTGGCCGGGATTGTTATCAGGGCCCATTTCCTTCATTTTGGGGGCGATGGGTGATCGGCTGAGCCCTTACACTAAACCCGATCTCTTCCACCAATCCCATCTCCCTCCCCAGAGGAATGAGAAAGTTAGCCATCTTCTGCTGTGAGATGAATAAGAGCCTTTTCATGTTATTTCGCGAACTACTTTATGTCGAGTTAAAACAATCAAAGTGTATTGTTCGATATTTAAAAATGATACAAGATTGGAACATTGAGGGTGCATGCTGTTATGAAAAAGATTCAGGATCAGCAAAAATTGGGATCAGCAGGTCAGGCTTGTTAAAGATCAGTAAATCAGCCAGAAAATTGTGTGATTGGTGCAACCCTACTGAAAATGCTATTATAATGCATATTGCTGGTGTTTTGGCTGGAACAACCTATTTTTTCACAAATCTATACTCTTGGTCAGTCAATCCACATGTGTAGGTGTCCCCCCCCCCCCCCCAAAATATTGTCCAATCTAAAGTATTGAAAATGGCTTGCTCTCTTTGACGACGCAATGGTAATGGCTGAACGCACATTCTGTTTTTGGGGTCTCCGCAAAAGTGATCATTTTGGAAGCTGTAAGCCTGATGTCTTTCCCCACAGTGGACCTGGCCACTGCCCTGACTCCAGAGGTGATGGCTCCCATCCTGGCCAACCCTGAAGTGCAGCAGAGACTGATGCCCTTCCTGCCCAGTGGGGAGTCCCTGCTCCAGAGCACGGATGAGCTGCAGACCACGCTCAGCTCTCCGCAGTTTCAGCAGGCAAAGTTTTCAATTTGATTTGTTTGTTTGTTTTAGCAGTTTGGGCAGTCTTAAGGGGTGTTCACATGGCAACTTTTACTCCGGTGTTGCACCGGGGCTGCCCCCCGTAGAGCGTTCATACGTACAAAGTTACACCGGTGTAGCCCCTGAAAACAGCTTAAACTGGAACAAATTTAACCCTGGTCAGGAGGTGGTTTAAAAATTTACTCTGGTGTAAATGCTAGTTCCCAGGGCATCATCAATATAAAATGGGACGTGTGAACGATACAGGAGTAGACGCGCTACGCGTGAGAAGAGTCTATTACATACGGGTAGAACGCGTTGCTTTCGTGCTCTGTTGTACTTGCGTCATCTTTCCTTTCTCTCTCTCATCCTTGTACGGTGTCTGATAGACCACAGCGTTGATTTGTCTGGAGAAGTATAAACCATGTTTTTTCCATATGTCACAAACAAGGCGGGGAAAAGGAAGTACACTTTACGCATACCCTGCTCAATGTCTCTCTGTTTTATTTCCATATTATAACACGGCCGCAGAAACTTCCATGTGAACACAAGTGGGGCTGCACCAGGGTTAACACGCTTCTCTTTTCGTAAGCAGCTTCATACGCTGTATGTGAACGCTCCGCAAAATTTACACCGGTGTAAGATATATCGCAACAAAATTCATCGATGCAGCACCGATGCAAATGTTTTTTGGAAATCATACCTGAGCAATTTGAGTGTCTTTTTAAACCGAGGCCAATGCAAACATTCAGTGTAGCACCTGGAGAAAACAGGATTCAGTTTATGTTTCAACTTTAAACTGACAATGTGAACAATATTTTCAGGAAGAATAAAAGCAAATCGTTTTCCATTCAGTGTCCTTTTAAATTGTAACATCAAAAATGTATCTTGTGCAAGCAGACAGGTTAGGGCGTCACATTGTAATGCCGACCTACTTTGCGTCTCCAATCACAAATCTTGAAAACAAAGTTTGCTGATTTTATTACACAAACTTGACAACAGAGGACAATGTTTCACTTTTCAAATCGCTCACTCAATGACGTCAGGAAAAAAAACTACATTCATTGGGAGTATTCAACTTCTCATTTGGATACTGTCTCATGCTGTGGCATTATTTGGGGACTTTTAAAACTGAAATGTTTCCAGCATTGTTGCATCCCTAACTTTTACATATCAACAAATTTGGCTTTAAAAAAAAACAAAGCAATTATCACCATACTTGGAAATCTTGAAACAACATCAAATCATGTGCAATTGCTGCCTAGTACATTTCCTCCATTCCAATTCAACACACATGTTCTCAAGTTAACCTGAAGCTCTTTGTTTGGATTTGCTCCCTGCAGGCTATGAGCATGTTTAGCAGCGCTCTAGCATCGGGGCAGTTGGGGCCACTGATGAACCAGTTCGGGTTACCAACAGAGGCTGTGGATGCTGCCAACAATGGAGGTCAGTAGTACACATCAGTTTGTCACTTCTTGGGACACTGCAATATTAACACTGTAGTTGTGCAACTACAAGAAGGTTTTTTTCCTCAAATAATACATCTTGACCACTGTCAGCCATAATGAACACCATGATTTTTTTTTTCTTTTTTAAGTACGATTTCTGTTTTCTTTTTCCACTTTGTCTGCAGATCTGGAGGCGTTTGCAAAAGCAATGGAGACCGACACAAAGTCGGATCAGGACGGAGACACCAATGACAAAAAGGACGATGATGAAGACATGAGTTTGGATTAAACAATGATACAAACGCATTTCTTTAGCGAATGCGATTAGAGTGTTACAGCTCCTTCCGTGCATTTAAATAATAAAGATGCAACAATGATTACAATCAGCGTTCTACTTGTATCCTACCCACAAAGAAGCATAAAAGAACACTTCCTGAACAGCAGCACAATGCGGGGAGGTAGGGATAAAGTCAACATGCAATTCTTCCACCTGTGGAAGTAATATTAGAGCTGTGACATTGTTGCATTTAATTATGTGATTCCAGTATGCAGCGAATTCGGGAAATCCAGCAAGTACGGTAATTCATAAAGTCTGGGCTGAGTATTTTATGAAACGTGTGATTAACTGTAAGCAAACTGTTGACGTATGAAGCCATTCTGTTTTCAGAAGTGCTTCGCATGCTGGTGCAATTCATAAACAGATGAAGGTGAAAAAAGTTTAAAAAAAGATACCTTGTAAACTTAAAAAAAAAAGTTGCTGTGTTGGAGCCTGGTCAATTGCCTATGCCAAATATGATTGTTTATCCTTTTTCATTCATCTTCCGAACGCTTCATCCTCACGAGGGTCGCGGGGGCGTGCTGGAGCCCATCCCAGCTGTCTTCGAGCAGGAGGCGGGGGACACCCCGAATTGGTTGCCAGCCAATCGCAGGGCACACAGAGACAAACGACCATGCACGCCCACACCTAGGGACAATTTAGAGTGTTCAATCAGCCTGCCATGCATGTTTTTGGGATGTGGGAGGAAACCGGGGTACCAGGAGAAAACCCACACAGGCCCGAGGAGAACATGCATACTCCACACAGGGAGGCCAGCGCTGGAATTGAACCCGGTACCTCTGCACTGTGAAGTCAACGTGCTAACCATTGCACTACCGGGGCACCACTATGATTGTTTAGTTTGCTAAAAATAATAAAAAAAAAATTAATATGACATTTTCTTGATCCCCTGAAGTACGGATAGGTACGTTCATATATCCTCGTCAATCCATGTACATGGAGAACATGTTCCAAAAATCACACGATGTCCCTTATTTTTTAAACACTGTAATAGTTCAACACAAACGCCATGTCACATTGGATTCGTGATTTTGTACCATAGCATTAACCACAAATTAAAACCATTACATGAATAAACTCCACAAAATATAATTCTTTCCAGCTGAGGTCACTCGTGAAGTCCTTTTTGTGTCCTACGTAGCACAAATTTACCACCTACAACTATGCAGCTTTTCTATCACAACGTACGAGGGTAAGTCAAAAACTACCCGCACTTTATGCTACAGCGCGCTCTTGCGTTTAAATTCGATGCACGTGATCGCGATCAACTGATATACTGGATAGTAGTTGATCGATTTTAACAGTCGTTCTTGTAGTACGGGATCGCGCCACACGGGGACGCCTCTTTGCTTTGTTGTGTCAGTTGCTCACCTTTTTCCTTGAACACCTGCAGTACACTTTTTTGTTGTTGTCATGGACATAGTGCTCTTAACCCTGGAGAACCCAAGAACCCTTTTCTTCTTTGGAAAATGATGAATTATACATTAAATGACTGCTATATGTTCACTGAACACCAAAATATATGTTTTTTCAAATATTCAATGCTGTAATCCTAGTTTAGAATTCGGGCCAAATTTGATCCATTGGGATTTAAGGGTAGCATTATAGGGGCCAAATATGACCCCGTGGGTTCTCCAGGATTAAGTGACGTGTAGAAAATATGAGTGACTGTTATTTTGTTAAGAATAAACAAGTGTTTGTCAAAACTCAATAAGTCTTTCCTCCTTTGGCTGTCCAACAGCACATGTCCAAGGCTGGTTTCCTCGGCTGACACAACCACGTTACATGTTACACGTGTTTGTTTCAGTCGATAAAAATGTTTGCTCCACTAGCAGAAGTACCAGTCAAGAACAGCGCGCAGTTATCCGATTTTTATGGTCAGAAGGTATGTCTGGGGCTGAAATTCACCAGAGGTTCTGAGCACAATATTGAAACAGCGCACGATCAAAATAAAGTGTGTACGAGTGGATTGAAAAACTGTCAAGTGGCCGGAACGAGCTTGTTCACGGAGTGGCCATTTAACAATCGATCAAACAAATATATCACCCGATCGCGATCACCGTGACTCTCAAGTTCTCGCGTGAAGGGAAAATTGCATCAAACTTAAACACAAGCTGTAGCGTAAAGTGCGGATCATTTTTGACTTACCCTCGTAAAAAGCATCACAAGGGCAAGTGTTGAAAAAGATTTAAGATTTAAAAAATATGCACATAACCTCCTCTCTGAGCAACCACCTTATCGTGTTGGAGGGGTTTTGTGTTTCCCGGTGATCCTAGAAGCTAATTTGTCCCGCCCTTTTGGGAGTCCTTGGGGAAGGTGATGGGGGGGCACTCCCACTGGGGACTCCCTCGTTTTGCTCAGGAACCTCAACGCTCACATGAGCAATGACAGTGAGACCAGCAAGGGTGTGATTGGGAGGAATGAGTGAAGCTATGGAGAACAACTTATGGATGGCTTCGAGGAAATTCTGCCCTCCCATTTGGCGTTTCATTAGGGCACAGGTGTCAAACTCAAGCATGTGTATGTACCGAAATCTCAAATTGTAATGTGTAATAAATAACGTTGAGATTTTGCAATAATTGTGTTACCCTGTATACACTCACTTGAACGGTAATTGAACAAACTATTATAATTGACTGATTTCAAAACGAGTAAGCTATTCATTTGTTGTGTACAAGTAATAATTTTGTGGTTTCACTGTCAACGGCGCTTCGAGGGAAGACGCAACTCCAAATTGGCCCGTGACTGAAATGAGCTTGATGCCTCTGCATTGGGGGAAGCAGTGCACCATGTGTATACTCTGTGTATTATGGAGATTGGGCATTGATATGTTCCGCAAGGCTCTGGGTGTTGTGGGGCTATTCTGGTTGACATGCCTCTACAGTCTACACCATTGCATGAAAATTGGGGACAGTGTCTCTCGATTGGGCAGACTGGGGTGATGGTTCTTCTTTCTAAGAAGGGTATCCAGCAGGCGTGTTCCAACGAAAGGGGTGGGGGATTCAGAGTCTTCACCCTCCCTGGTACGGTCTACTCAGGGATGCTCGAGATGACTGTCCATCGGGAAGTTGAATCTCAGATTCAGGAGGAGTGTAGTTTTCATGCTAGCCATGAAACAGTGGATCAGCTCTACACCATTAGCAGAGTCCTTGAGGGTGCATGGGAGTTTGCCCAAACACTCTACATGTGTTTTTTTTTGACTTGGAAAAGGCATTCAAGTGTGTTCAAAGGGGGATTTCTGTGGGGGGTAGTCAGCTGGGATAGGCTCCAGCACCCCCTGCGACCCTGTTCAGGATGAGCGGTGTTGAAAATGGATGGATTGATGGATGTTCAGCTTTGCCAGTGACCTCAGTGACAGAAGAGAAAATAAACGATTCTCGATTAGATGGCAGAAACTAAACTGTATGACTCAAGAGCTAGAAACGGTGTCACTGTTAATGTCCGTTATGTCCTTGTTATACTGTCTCTATGTGATCTTATATATAGTGTCCAATAAGGCTCATTCAGGTAGTGTTGAACTGCGGAGAAACACGGTCCTTGCACGCGTCTTACTGTTTTAGTGTATGATTATTGTTTGTTTGTTTGTTAGTGTTTAAAGCATTTTAAAGCATGAACGGACTCAAGTGGATTACTAACGACCTCAATAAAATACAGTCGATACGCCTCAGTCAAGACACGTAGCAAACTACACTAAGATGAACTATATACGTCATTGACATGTGTGACATTTTTGATTGTCACTGTGTCATGTGATTGTTTTCAAATTTAAAAGATGTGCCTTGGCTCAATAAAGGTTGGCAATCACAGCTGTAGTGAATTCCATCATCCATTTTCTAATAAACACCCTAAGGACCCTTCCAAGGCTGTGGCGATGGTCCGCTGCTCCTTCTGAACCTGTGATTCATCTTCCTGACGGAGACTGCTCTCCTTACCAGGGAGGCTGAGGACTGTGATATGAGTTGGAACACACCCTCTGGACCACACCCCGTTTTGCCGTATTCACAGGCACTGTCTCCAATGTTCACACAATGTTGTAAAGGCGTGTCAACCAGGACAGCCCCTCAATCGACTCTTTAGGAACTCAGAGCGGATCTCATTCACTCCCAGGACCTTGCCACAGAGGAGCTTTTTAACTACCACAGTGACCTCAAGACCAGAGATAGGACAACCTAATTCAGAGACTCCAGACTGTGCTTCTCATGGACACATTGGTGGAACTGAGGAGGTCTTCAAAATGTTCTCCCCACTGACTCATCTCCTCCCAAAGTCGAGGTCAGCAGTGCCCAATCCCCACTAAACAGAGTTTTTGATAGTGCACAGCTTCCCCCTCCTGAGATGCTGAATCATGGACCAGAATTTACTTGAAGCCGTCCCAGAGTTGTTTTCCATGACCTCACAGAACTTGTCCCTCCCACTCTCAGTCACGTCCTTTAAGTCTCACTGTCATTTCCCATCTATCTATCTATCTATCTATCTATCTATCTATCTATCTATCTATCTATCTATCTATCTATCTATCTATCTATCTATCCATCCATCCTTGCAATGCTCTGCTATGCTATACTGTATATGCATGCATATGCTATTCAGATATAGAAGTGGAGGTGGTTTGCACCAATGTCCAAATCACATTACAGCATGACAAAGCATTGTACTGATGGCATGTTGAAGTGACTCAACGGGGGATGTATAACCCCCTCCTACATGAGCGTGGCATGTATAGCACCGATGGGGGCCGTGGAGGGGGCGGTGCATCGTGGTCTGCGCACACTGGTTGGAGGGAGCTCGCGCAAGCAAACGGGAGGAACTGCAGTTTGTGTGTGTGTGTGTGTGTGTGTGTGTGTGTGTGTGTGTGTGTGTGTGTGTGTGTGTGTGTGTGTGTGAGTGTGTGGGGGGGGGAGAGAGAGAGAGAGAGAGAGAGAGAGAGAGAGCAGATTCGCATCCGCTTGACACATCGGTGTTGACAAAATGAGTCACGTGACCCGCACGAAGATGGCGTATCTTACTCTATATTGCAGCCTCCTCTCGATTCCTCTTGCGCCAACTCGGATCTGTTTACGTTGCGACATCGACGTTAACTAGCGTCTTATTCTCCTCCCCTCGCGGCTCACATGCAGACTCAAGAAGACTTTTCTTTCTTTCTAAAAATGTCACTGGATGAGAAGATTTTGAAAGCTACCTGCGCTTGACTTGAAATGCGGCTGGAATAACACCTTTGTGGAAACCGCGAGGCACTTGCGCGTGCGCGCGTCCTCAAGCTAGTCACGGAGACTGCATCAGACTGGAGACACGGGCCGGAAAATAATTATTATTAGTGAAGATCAAACGCAGTGTTCTTTGATGATCCTTACTCCTCGCCACCATTACTGTGCACACCGACGACAGAATTCTAGTGGAGACATGTAGAACATCGTCCTCTTCATCCCATCTTTTTTCTAAACCGACATCATCTGCTGACATCGACACAATGTGGCGCAAATAATCAAATATGTGGATTCCTACTGAAGAGGAGAAAATCGGAGTTGGTGAGTCAACTGCACCTTTTATCGTTTATTAGGGACGTTTGTTGTTTTCTCATGGCGTTTCACTAAGATACACCCACCGACACATGCCACCAGTTCATATTAATTCCCTCTGATCAAGCAAATTTCACCCACTGAAAAACAACATCCACTTATAATGGCTGCAGAGCGGGGCGGTGGGGGTGGTATGGGGGTAGATATTGCGTGGGATGATGCAGCCTCCAGTCCGAGGCATCACCTCGGAGATGAGATCTCAGTGTGCTCAGGTGTTGATGGAATGAATCACGCCTGTATTCGCCGCTTGGTTTGGCGGAAATTCGTCCATTTTGCATTTTTACAGCGTTCTATCCACCGGCTAATATGAAGTCGTCGTGGGTGATGGTGGGTTTGGTTGGCGTTACAACGACCACCAGGGGGCACTCTGACCCTAACAGGTGTACGCGGGGTCTACCTGTAACTTCTCGCTGCTTGGGGCGGGGAGCGTTGTGGGCTTGACCCCGAATCTCACACACACACACACACACACACACACACACACACACACACACGCACACACGCACGCACGCACGCACGCACGCACGCACACACACACACACACACACACACACACACACACACACACACACACACACGCACACACACTACAACGATAGATAGACACACAGATTGACTATTTACCACCACCTGCACCCACCCACACATGTACAATTTGTTGGTGCAAGATGCTGTAAAAAGCTACAGTCAAAACAAACTCAACAGATACTGTCATCACTCATGACTGCATTTTATCCAGGGCTGAACAATTCAAAGACTACATCGCAATGTACTGGAATGCAATTTTCAAATAGAAAAACTTATTTGGAAAAAAAAACACAACAAAAATTGCTGCTTCATTTTGGTCGATTGGTAAGGTTTATTTCTTTATACACAGTGTTCCCTCGCTACTTTGTGGTTCGGTTATTTGCGGCCTTACTCAATCACAGGGTTTTCATTTATGACCACAATTTCATGTAGTTGGGTTTACCTTACTATTTCATGTTTTATTCCTAAATTTCTTCCTTCTAAGTGAGACCGGTCAAAATATGTCAATTGTTTTGAGGTTAAATTTGTTTTACAAAAACCAAGATCATGAACATTGGAGCTCGTCGCTCCCCAAATCTCCATTCCCTCATTGTTAATACATTTGAAAATATGCTCACTGCCTCACTCAGACCGAAGACCGACATTGAATGCCCGTTACCTTTGATTCCTCAGGCGACACTACATTAAAAAAATCAACAGGATTGTGTAAAGGATATCACCGCATGGGCTCAGGAACACTTTTGAAAACCATTGTCAGTAAATACAGCTGGGCTTTACATCCGTAATTGCTGTACATCATGCGTCATCATCAAATATGGGAAAGAATTTCAAATCCAAAGCTTGAACAACTAGTGACCTCAGTTCCCAAGCGTTGATTAAATGTCGTTGAAAGAAAGGGTGATGTAACACAGTGGTAAATGTTACCATGGCCCAGCTTTTTTTGGGGGGGAGCCTGTTGCAGACATAAAATTCTAAGTTCATGATTATTTGATAAAACAATAAAATTTATCATTTTGAATGTTACATCTTTGGAGTGCATTGAATTAAATATAGCTTGAACATTTGGAAATCATTCTATTCTGTTTTTATGAATGTTTAATACAACATCCCAACTTCATTGGAATTGGGTTTGTATTTTGAATAAATCTGAGATTGCTGATCGTAATACTGATTATTTTGTTGTTTGTGTTTGATGAAAAAAAATAGACATAGGAAGAGGACCTTTAAAAAATGATGGCATATTAAATTGTAATTGCAATATTTAAGAAAACGAGCAATTTGATTGTTTTTCAAAACATGCAGCTCAAAAATCAACACAGCGGTCTTGAAATGTGCCTGCATGTGACCTTTTACGTGCCACCTTTTTTCACTGAAACAAGGCCATGAATTAGATGGCTGTATACAGTTCGCGGCTATGCCCACGTGACTCATGCACATGATTATGTCACGGCACATTAAATAATCAAGCTGACTGCTGCGTCACCACTATTTGTAATGGACACTCCTCGGATCAGACAGAATGAGCCCTTGTGTTTTGGTGCTAGGCCTAGCTTTCCAAGTAATGTCTGCATTCGCTGTATATATTAAGAGTGTTTTGAGCTGTGGAAAAATTCCAGCTGTTTTTTTGGCGGTCATTTTCGATGATGACACAATTGGTTTTAAAGCATACCACTTTAGTTTTTTGAAAATTCATTTTCAGTTCATATTGTCTAATATGTTTTTTAAAAATTGGTGACAGCGGGTGACTGCCTTTCACACCTGTCTCACAGTCTCTAAATTGTGAGTCTCTGGCCTTGCGTTGAGTTTACATGTCTTCCTGAAACTTGTGCATTTTATTTTCTCCTGGCACTCCCGTTTCCTCCTGCATTCCAAAAACTGTGCATGCTCTGTTCACTGAAGACTCCAAATTGTCATAAGCAATTTAAGCATGTAAGCCCAGACTTCCCCCACCCCAGCCACTTCGTCCAGCTTGTCCTGGGGGATGCCAAGGTGTTCCCAATCCAGCTTGAAGATATCGTCTCTCTAGCATGTCCTGGATAGTTCTCGGGGCCTCCTCCCAGTGGGACATGCCTGGAACACTTCACCAGGCAGGCGTCCAGATGGCATCCAAACAAGATGCCTGAGCCACCTCATCTGGCTCCTCTCAATGCTGAGGAGCAGCGTCTCTACTCTGAGCCTCTCTGCATGACCGAGATTCTCACCTTTTCTCTAAAGGAGAGCCGGGACTCCTTTTAGAGGAAACTTGTTTTGGTCGCTTGTATCCGGGATCTTTTTCTTTTGGTCATGACCCACCACATTTGTGACCATAGGTGAGGGTGGGAACATCATAGATTGACCAGTAAATCAAGAGCTTCGCCTTCTGTCTCTGCTCCCGCGTCACCAAGACGGATCGATACATAGTCCGTATTACTACAGCGACCTGTTGATCTCGCGCTCCATCCTCCCTCCCCTTTCTCGGGAAATAAACAAAATACATCTTAAAAATTCATAAAATAAATAAATAAACAAACAAGATCCCAAGATGCTTGGACTCCTCCACTCGGGGAAAAATGTCCTCCCCAACTCGGAGAGAGCACTCCGCCCTTTTCGATTGAGGCGATTTGGAGGTGCTGATTTTCATCCCAACCGCTTCACACTCGGCTGTGAACCTCTCCACTGAGGATTGAAGATCACCGCTTGAAAAAGCCTACAGTACTACACCATCTGCAAAAAGCAGGACTGTAATTTCAATTTCATCCAACTTAAAACAGTGACAGTTTTGGTGATTTCTTCTGGAATAAAATGTTCTCGAACAACAGCCGCCCATTTGTGCGGTTGAAAAGGCGTTTTATGTTGTACAGATAGCTTTTTGATATCTCACCTTTTTCTGCATTCCTCCCTTAGGGGCTGTTGTACATTTAGGCAGGAATGTGCCTCATTGGTCCTCAAGCAAGGTCGTTCAGCCACACGTGTTTTATTTTCATGAGCAAGAACAGGGAAGCCTTTTTCATGGCTACCTCTTCTGATATACAGTGTTCAAGAGAAAATGAATCCTCATGCTGCAGTCCTGTGGATGAAATTGCATACAGTATATAGTTTAGGGTGCATTGATACAGCAAATTGTTTACGCGGTACTGCAATATAGGAAACTGAAATGTGTTGTCAGAGAAGGCCAACCTGCACCTATTAAGGTCCTATGAGTTCAAATGAGCAGTAAATGTGACATGAAGACATTTCAAAATCCCAATAATGTTGTTATTTGCTAATGTGGTGCAGTTGCGCGCCTGCAATACTGAACAGACCTTAAAACAATGACGCACCAGGTGCAATATTCCTCTCAATTACCTGCAATCATCTCATAAAAGGCCCACTGCAACTCTGGGGTGTTCTCGTCACTAATGGATTTCTATACACAAAACACACACACACACACACACACACACACACACACACACACACACACACACACGCACACACACACACACACACACACACACACACCACTGTAATTCTATTAAATTAAGTCTCTTTCTTTCTTGCGTCCTCGCAGGTTTCAAAATAAAGTGTTGTGCATTTTCTCCAGGCTTTAATGGGAATTTCTCCATTGTGAGACAAACAAAGGTTTTATTATCTTATCTCAACATGCTTAATGCCGTTGCTCACCATGTGGTGTTTGAAATCTAAACATTTAGCAGCAAAAAGTACATTTCTGGACAATGTAACCTATCTTTTTGGGGTCTTTGCACGTTAATGCCCTCGTCAGACGACACGAATGTCGCCTGATTTTGAGCCGACCGACATGTTGCAGACAAAGATAGTCGCTCGGAGCCGAATTTGGGTTGTCTTGACAAGTAACAGACTCTGTCGTGTCACATGCTCAACGACAGACACCTCACGACCAGGACGATGAAAGTCTGGCACGTCAGAATTTTTGTTCTTCTGGCCGCATAGTGTGACATTTCCTATGTTGTCCTTTGATCGATCTTTGGCACTGACCAATAGGAAGACACTACTGCCCTCCTACTTATGACAAGAGACTGGACATCGCGCATACAATCATGATGTGGTGTACGGTATTCAAAAAGTGACTTGAACAAAAGGGGGGACATTAGAAAGTATACATAGAATTTCAATTCATGTTAATTTTGCTCAGTGCACAGTAGCTAATTCGCAAACGTAGTGTCATTGAACAAATTTGCTACCCTCAGTTCTCTTTGGAGAACACATAGTCTACACCGCCCTCTTCCCACCATCCAGGAACAGGTCCATAGTCGCGCCTTTTTTTGTTGACCTTTTCTAAACAAAGAAACAATGTACATGCACATAACGCCTCCCTCGACATGACTTTCACAGCTGCTTGTCCTGCTTGCCTGATGGACATATGCCGATGGACTGAATCTTGACAGAAGCACGCGACGATTGGGTGAAGTCTGCTCGGTGAAGGCCTTGTAGTGTAACATCTCGCCCGGTGCAAGACACAGAATGATATTTATGTGGAAATTTGACAGCCCGACCATCGTGAATGACAAAAAAATCATGTTGTTTGAGAAGGCCATAATCAGACCTGAAACTCACCTCATCACAAGTTTCTGTTTGTCTGAATATTTGCTTTGTTTTTTTGTTTTTTAAATGTGCCTGATAGGAATTGCCTGACTGAGTGTCTGATTACCTTAATGTCACCACCTGCTGAGAGGGCTCTATTTTATTATGCACAACTTTTCTTGCTTCTAAAAGATAAAATAATATTTTGAATGAACATATCACTGCAGTGTCAAAGACTTGAGGTCAAATTACACCTGTTCTTGAGACCTGTAGCGCAAAGTACCGGCAGATACTACCAGATATTTGGAATGTTGAAGAAAATTGGAGCCTTGGCGATGTAACTCACTTCTACTAAAAGACAGTAAGGGTCGCCAAAGACGGAGACACTAACTTTCTTAGCATCAGCACAAGAAACTCAACTTTGCTGTTGTGATGTGATTGGCGCTGCTCCTTTGGACCAAATGCTTCACACTGCTGTCCCGCTTTTTTTTGTTGCCAAAGGCACTGAGAGATTACAGCGGGTTAACTAACATTTGCACAGATGCTCTCACAGTTTTTTCATAATACAGTGAATGACCAGACTTGGGGAACCAAAATAATGTCATCATGTGGTGTTAAGGCTACACAAACAAACAAACAAAACCCTACTCTTGCTTTGTATTTTGAGAAATTCGGCCTTTTTTTGCTGAAGATCATAGCATGTCTAATCCTCCTCAATTCTGCCGTTCACGCCTACAGAAAGTGACGTCTGTAGGTTCATTTTATAACGTACTGTACATGTATATCTTTTGCCATGATTATTGATGGTTAGATCGACTACTGTGTACAGACGAAAGGGGTCGCTATAAACCAGTTTGTATGATATTTTTGTTTTGTCCAATGCACGTGCTCTCTCTCAATCCGTTTTGTATATTGAAATGTGTTTGGACGTTTTAAAAGTGTGTTTTAAGTCCTTAAAAATCTGAAGTGGTGTAATTGCTAGAAAAACATGACTAGGAATTATTTCAGGCGCTATTTCCGTATCACAGCTTTCCCTTATTGGGGGTGGGGGGGTGGGGTCTGGAGGGGGCATTGTACAGTATTTCATTGAATTTCAATGCAAATTCAACACAGTAGATTTCCTATTTTTGAACCAAAATTTGGTTTCGTCAAATGGTAAAATGGTGCAGGAGACTCCTTGAACCCAATTTTTCAATGCTGCTCACAAAAACGTGATCATGCAACTCAATTGCCGCACAGTCTGCACCAATACTGCGTGGCAGAGCAAAAGTGCTGCGGTTCTGTGGACTTCCCCGGCATCCTTTAATCAGCGTGTTTTGGATGGGCACTTCGCTGGTTATGTTTAGAGGATATGCTCATGCACTGCAGCTTTAGACACACCGAAAGCATGTTTGCGCAGGTTCTGAGTTTTCTGAAGGAGGCCTCTCAAAACATGAATCTCTCATCTCTCTCTCAAATATGACATCGTCTTCATTTTAAACCGAACCGAACAGACCTCCATCCTTTTACCTTGTAATGGACACGCCATGCAGTATGTTGACTTAGGCTCATCGATGGCGTGCAGCAGCGAAAAGCTTGCCATTTTAAAATATAGTACCCTCATCCTCGAAGCAGTTACAGTGAAAAGAGCGCTGCAGTTTGTCGCTGGTCTGTTGCCATAGTAACCCTAGGCAGAGGAACTGAGCGATCGTTACTCTGAAACAAGCAGCAGATCCGAGCCAGAGCCCCTCCTTATCTTCCTCCCCCTCACTGGGTCCCATGGCTAGTTCATTAGCATAATGATTCACAGCTAGCGGACCTTCAAGGGCCGCCGTTTGTGGGTTTTAACGTTGTCAACGGAGCGCTGTCATTGTTAAACAAGTTTGTCTTCACCGAAGCCTTTCTCCTGTGTGTAGCATGCCTCATGTTGCCACTTTACTGTGGCACTTGTTCCCTCAAGAAAAAAACCCAAAACATGTCCTTAATTTGTGTTTGAATCATTTGTGTGCACGGTCAACGACTGCATAATGTTGCACATTACAATCAGGTGACACAGAAGACCTATGCAGATGCCTACTCACTATACCAAGATGTCTCTCGAGGTACGTTGTAACGAGGTTCGACTGTATTATAGTAACCAGGGGCGTCACTAGGTTTCAAGAACAAGGGGGGCTTAGCCCCAAGGGGAACACAGCCCCTTTAGGCACCCCTGGGAGAATTTTTTTTCTACATTCTGTTAAAAATCCATCAATTCCGTGCACTTTGAGAGCAAGATGAAGAGGCTATGAAGAACTACACACATCACATTAGTATCCTCTTTACTATGATGGGGCTTCCTCCCCTGGACTTTAACTGGACTAGATAATAGAAATTATAAAGAGTTCAAAAGTTCAATCTTGGTTGTTCAAGGGAATTAGAAGGATGCCCGATAACATAACCTATATGACAGTAGGCCTATATTCCTCTCTACCAAAATGTATTAATATATGCTTAGCAGTGGCGGGCCGTGCATTTCAACCTTAGGCCTTCAGTGACGTCACATACATACACAATATAGGCTCGTCAAGCAG
>NW_017805153.1:4462777-4465377 GCF_001891065.2 Hippocampus comes | reverse complement strand
AGTCACTAGTTTTACCAGCATGGATGCATTGAATACTTAATTTACCTTTCTAAAAAACTGTCGAATATCCATGCTGTCGACTCAACCTGACTTTCGGCAATGAACTGTCAGTTGTTGCGTTAGCATTTGATGTGGCGATGGTGACAGACACGTCAAATGCTAACGCAACACCTGTTGCGTTCAGGAAACCTGGGAGATTTAACATTACAATAATGGCAGGTTATCGAAATATAATTTAAAATGGCCACATTACATTGAATTTGATGCAATATATTCGCAAAAGTACAGGAAAAATAAATAATACTTTTTTTAAATAATGCAATGAAATTATTTAGGGGGGCTAAAGACATTTTTAGGGAGGCTGAAGCCTCCCTAAAATAGGCCTAATGACGCCCATGCCAAGGGGTATTATGTAGTATTCCCTGAAGCCCCACGAGCCTTTGCTTGAACTATGGGCACAACTTTTGGTATGAAGCAGAACCGACATTTACTGTACATGTTAACTGGGAACTTTACACGACAGTTGCAGATTTAAGACACACCCGACTCAACATGACAATTAGTTATTACACACCCTCTTGGCCATCTGTGGCTGGTTCATTTTGTGTACAATTTAAAACAACTTATACTTATCTCTTGAAATTTGATTTAAGTTTTTTTTCTGTTTTTAATAAATGCGTTTTTTTATTTTTGAATTTGTAAAATAAAAATAAATCATATTTTCACAAATGAAGGATTCGGTGAATGTGCACATGAACTGGTTGAGTTCGGTACCTCTAACAAGGTTAAGAACCACTGCTATAGACGGTGGGGCAATGAGCAATCTCTAAAGCGCCGAGGCGTATCACTACCTACACAGTGACAAAGTTGCTCGCGTTTATTTACGTCAAAGCAGCCGTCGGACCCAGCCAAACCCTTAATGTTGTATCAAATTCATAGTTCCCACTTCATGGTAACCACACTAGCTATGTGCTCCAAAAAACAAGGAAAACAGAGTGCATAATAACAGCAGCAATCTTACAGAAGGATCAAGATAAAAAACACAAAATTGGTGACCAATTTATTGTGTCTGAAAGTGTTGTCCAACCCCCCATACACATGAACTCATATCTGATGTTCTTGTGACACTGCTCTAAAACTTTCAGTGGCACCCGGTGAGTCTTCTGCGGCGGTTGTCGCAACGCAAGCGTGAAGTTCGATTCCTGTGTTGTGGCCTTTAGGACCACGCGTACGTTTAGATTTTTTCCCCCCCAAAAGATTTTCAGCTTAATCCTTCGGTGGTCTTCATCCCTGAGTAGGCGCTAGAAACTGCACCGATTCAACTTCATCTGGTTCTTAGCACAACCGGCAATAGCGCAACAAATTCCGAAGCTGTGCAAGACATTTTTTTCAATGCTGTGGTCAAATAAACTGCGCCGGGAAACGAAGGCTGTTGCAACTAATGGCTCCCTGCTACTTCCGTTGTCTTACAGGAAGTCGTTCCTATCATTGTTTCTTCATCAGAGTACTTTGGAATAAGGTGGATGAAGCTGTTTGGCCACCCTGCCTGTGTGGGCTCCAATTTGCCAGCTCAATTAACTAAATATTGCTCACATTACAAGCTGTTTAAAAATTAATTACTTATTAAAATGACAACCCACTTCAGGGGTGAGGTTTGTGTGTGCGGTGTGACAGGGTTTTTATGCTGTTGAGTATTTTACTTCTTTAGACCTGTGTTTTTCAAACTTTTTTGAGCCAAGGCACACTTCTTTCATTGAAAAAAATCTCACGGCACACCACCAGCTGAAAATGTGAAAAAAAAAACCCTTACTATGCCCTTTTTTAACATTGAAGAATGACGTTATAACAGCTTGAATTGCTAACTGTTGCTCTCCCTAGCGGTATGGGAGGGTACTACACACGATTACTTTGTGGGCGATAGACCACACAGGCATACAAATTGGATATTATACCGCGGCACACCTGACAATGTCTCGCAGCACACTGTTGTGCCGCGGCACAGGGTTTGAAAAACACTGCTTTAGACCCTGTCAAGTGAAATCAAAGATTTGTTTCTGAATAAAAAAAAGATAAACGGTGAAAACGTGCCAAGACAGAAAACGTTATACTCGATTGTGGAGATCAGACGGGAAACTGTTTTTCGCCATTTCAGTTTTCCTGATTTCTTTTCTTTTGGGGCGGGGGGGTGGGTGGGAGTTAAAATGGCACCCAGTGACACACACGCGTGAACATCACTCCTCCCTAACTACATAAAAAAACTTAAGCCCAGAAAGCAAATGCCACAATTTGCAGAACAACTCAGTGTCATTATTTAAAATCCCAACCAAGAAGGTGAGGCCGCAAACGAGCCATTCGCCCTTCCACTGGCCAAGTCTCAATACCTGGGGCTTTTCGAGGAGGAAGTCCTCTAGCTCAGGGGTCCCCAACCGCCGGTCCGCGGACTGGTACCGGTCCGCCGGGCATTTGGTACCGGGCCGCACAGAAAGAACTTGCCTCAATTCCGTTTTATTTATTTCGGAATACGAAAAATGTTTTATTTTGAAAAACTACCGGATTCTCCGTTACATCCGTCTGTGTCACGCTTGACACACGTCAAGCCA
>NW_017805153.1:4442038-4462646 GCF_001891065.2 Hippocampus comes | reverse complement strand
GAAAATCAAGCTCGGGGCTGTGGTGAGTCGTCATTTTCATGCACTTTGAATTTGCGTTGTATCGTATTTTGAAGGCATTAAACGTTACCAGAGCGATAAGAGTGTTGCGACCAGATTAGACGCTCCTTGTGTTTATTATTATATTTCGAAAACACCACAGTTTTCATGCAGCTCATACCATATTATTTTGTTGTATTAATCCACCACACCTTAAATGCCGGTCCCTGAAAATATTGTCTGACATAAACCGGTCCGTGGGGCAAAAAAGGTTGGGGGCCCCTGCTCTAGCTGGACACATGTGAGAGGAGGGAGGCCGACGGGATGCATTAAAAATTGAGCCATAATCCACCAAGAGCATCCTGGTGTAGCCCAGCTGCTGCTGCTGCTGCTGTCGGTGGCTCGGCAGAGATTGGAGAACTGCGTTGGTATCCCCTGTGAATCTGTTCAAGTGCTATGTCTGGAGGGCGATAGGCAGGGACAGCAGTTACTACAGTGGACAGTTTATCATGTTATCAGGTTACAAGGTGCAGGAAAGGGTGAAAGAACTTCACTTTGGACTGGCCACCCGGTGCGACACCTCGTTCGTGCATGCGTGGCGGCCCATGAAGCATTTTACCTCAAACTTGGGGAAAGAATAGACTGCGTGGCGCCGACAGCCATCTGAACTGAGCGGAGGACAGGTGGGATTCGATGCTCACTTCATGGTCCATCTGGTCTTTTAGAATTCCCCTCTCTCAAGCACAGAGCTCTGTCACCTGACCTGAAGACAGCGAGGCGGGCTCATCACTCTTGTCTCATCTCTTGTTTTGTTTCTCAATTTTTTTTTTTTTTACAGTTATCTGCAACTTCCGGTCACCGATATGTCAGGCCCTTGTCCTGGAAATCGGGGAGACTGTCCAGATTCTGGAGAAAAGTGAAGGTAAAGTGTTTCCTGCATGGATATGACAAACAATGGCTCAACTAATTGTGAATTTCTTTGCGTTAAAAGTCAATTTCAGTTTCATCACATCATAAATCATTTCCCCCACATGCTTTTGGTAGATTTTGTGAATGTCACCCTCTAGACACTTGGAGGGTGTGGTAGATTGT
Organism: Hippocampus comes; assembly: GCF_001891065.2. NCBI lineage: Eukaryota > Metazoa > Chordata > Actinopteri > Syngnathiformes > Syngnathidae > Hippocampus > Hippocampus comes. The sequence goes on along the minus strand of NW_017805153.1, from coordinate 4,461,557 downwards.
TGCTTGATCTTGGACACGATCAGGAGTTTCCAGGAATTCCTGCCGCTTGTAATATTGCCGCCAGTGTCTTCTTCGCAGCATCTCTGTCCGCTTTTCTTTTCAATTTTGTGCTACTGCATACGGAAATCTTACTTGAATGACAGAACTCAATCAGAGTCGCACTGGCAACAATGCTGTACAACACAAACTTAAATGTGATTGGTCAGTCCTGTCTGCAGTTGTCACAAAAGCTGCCATTTTCACAATGGAGAACATGTACCGACTGCACAAGCGACAGTGGAAGGTATTGATTTCAGCGGTGCTGCTATCGAAAATCCTTGGAATCAATTATTCCATCGATTGATTATTGATTAGTCGAGTAATCAGATACATTTTCATTTCGCAAGAGAGCTTATTGCAAAATAATTTTTTTCCGATGACTCTTTTTGAGCTGATTACAACTGTTTATTTGGAATTGTTGAAATGATTAAGCAAACCAAATAAACATCTATTCATCGGAAGGCTTATCCTCACTCGGTTCGTGGGCCAAATACACAACAGTGAAGTTGAAACTCAGAGCTGCTTCTTGGCTGCTGATTCATGCAAACGAAAGGCTGCCAGTTTGATATACACTTAGTAGGCTGGCTCAGGTTCAACCACGTCAATTTCAGGTTAGTCATACTACAGTTGGTAATTATATTCATAACACATGAACTTAACTATTATGCTTTCTGGAGATGAGGATTCAGTGACTGCTTTATTCCACGTAATGTGTCAGAAAATGGGGACTCATTTTGCGAAGGTTCATCGACTATTGTAGCTTCTATTCGATGCGCCTAATAATGCAGTGCACCCTATATATATATAAACAGTTTTAAACTAGGCCATATATATATTTTTTTTTTTTCTTAAACCTTACATTTGTTTCACTTCAAACTTTTTTTTGCATACAGATTTGTTTCTTTATCAATTTGAGTCTACATGATAAATCTGTTAAGGTTTTTCTGTCGTGACTGTTTTTTTTTCCAAGCATCTGAATAAGTTGGCATTTTAAAACAGAATTTATGGTGTGATGAATGAGAGACAGAATGCAATGTGGATAAAATATTTTATGGTCCTTTTTTGAAATTCCAGTGTGTGCTGTGTTTTTCTGTTCATTTACTTACCGGTATCTTTCTTTATTACTGGTATGTTAATTTATAGATTGTACTTTCTATATGGTTGCACAATAGGTGACCATAGTGCTTTGGTTTAATAACACACCAAAGACACACCTGTGTATGTTTTCGACAGGTTTCACAGTTTTGATTTTTGTCTTGTCCTTCAGGTTGGTACAGAGGCTTTTCAACTAAGAAGCCTTCAATCAAGGTAACTTTTTTTCAAATTGTTCTTGTTGTTCAGTCAGCAGATGGTGCAGTTGGTGTTCTCATGAAACAGTCTTCACGTGTACAGTGTTCTCTCGCTTTTCGCGGGAAATAAGTGAATTTCTGCCAAATAGAGGTTGATGTTTTTCTTTGTATTGACGGGGGCTGTGCATGAATGTGTAGTGAGTCAAACTGATTATCGAATTGGGATTTTAAGATCAATGCCGAATTAGAATTTTCCCATTCGAGTCTGAACGTTACATCGCGTTTGTTGCGTCACAAAGGAATGTTGACTGACCAAACTCCACGGACGCCCGTGTCACACTCTCGGAAACAGACAGTCACGAAAGCCAGTTGGACAGGCAATCAAGGCCTTTGTCTTTCATTGTTGGGCACCGTTTGGTGTCGATGAAACGCTACAGAAGTGCACTCGATTTACACTTATGAACAAATAGGATCTTTCATTTGTTGGATTGGGAGGCATTTTTCAGGAAAAGCATAGTGAGTACCGTAGCCAATTAGAGTTCATACGCTTGTTAACATGAACAGGAATAGTAAACGCAGATTCTGGGTGCAAGTTCGAGCTCTAGCAGGTAGTTGTGGCGATGAAGATGATCATGCTGGCCTTCACCGCAAATCTGTGAAGAACCTTGTGAAAAATGTGAGGTAAACCCACAAGAGATTATGGTCATCAATGAAAACCCAGCGATAGAAGCCACAATAATTGAACCGTGAAGTCCCATTTCATAGTTAGTTTAACCTGGACTTTGAGGTCAAACTGTTGTTTACTTCATCAAACTTTACAGTAACTTTTGTGTGGCGCCCTCGCTTTATTGTTTATTTGTTAGGATCCCCATTAGCTCTTCCCTTTGGCCCCTAAGGTTTAGGCACTGCAAGTCTTCATGGGGTCCGCTTAAAACAAGAGTGCATACATTTAAAAACATTCATTTGGAAAGAAAATACAAAAACAGTATACATTTAAAAAGAAAGTTGATTTGGAAAAAAAGCAACAGGTATTAAACCCCACATTCCATTTTAACATCATTTCATAAACAACGGTAAAAATTTCCTTGAACATCCTACAGTTACTTTCCCAAATATTTCTTTATTGGACTTTTGAATAGTGATTTCACGTGACAGTTTGATCATTGACAATGGTGTCAAGTATTCCTTCAATCAAGCCCAAATCCAGGAGACTTTGCTTTGAAACAGGGAACTCAATTCCGACATTGTATTTTCCTGTAGGAGCAACTTTTTACGGACCATCTTTATTCAAGATATGAAGTGGGAAGAAGCAAGGAAGTAGACCAATAGAACATCGTCACTGCGGACCGAAATCAATAACCTGCACTGCAGAAAATACCCAACACATATGAGAGAATGTTTTCGACAGCCGTAACATTCCTCCATGAGGAATTGTATATGCTGCAGAGTAGTCTGGAAACCCGAAGAACAAGTTGAATCCTGGAAAAGAGAGACCGATGCTTTTGAGGCACGCTCCCCACTGCTTTTAACAGGTGCATGAGGGGCTGAGGCATGATGGATTCATCTGAGCTTGGTTAAAAGAAATCACAAGAGCTGTCCATTCCCTGGGAATGGACTGTAGGTGTTTGTGACTGCAAGCTGTCCTTGTCCATTCTCATCAGCTATTTACAGTTCTTACTAATAACCCTCCATTTTGTTGTGCGCTCCGCTGCCCACACTGGTTCGCCCCCGTGCTCTCCGAGTGCTCACAGACTTAATTTCACTTGCGGTGGCTAATTGCTCACATCTGGCAGATTGGAAAGACAAGCTGCAGAAGTGACATTTGGCACCGTCTTTCTCAGCACTATTCTGCGTGTTCATCTTCTGCTTTGTTACCACTTGGAAATGGCAAGAGCCTGATGAAGGCTTTCGAAATGGTTTACCAATTGGTCCACTGCAGTTTGTGAACGGTTTGTTGTGACCTAATATACTGCTACGAGTCATGAAATAAGAGCGAGAGGGATCCCTCCTTGCCCCCTTTTATTATTTGTGTTATTAGCTAGTAAATTAATAATGACATGTCTTACACTTGACAGTAATTGCCCCTTTCCTAATTATAAATGGTCTCAATTTAGAGCGATCAAAGGATTTGAGATTTAACAGCAAGACCATGCGCACTTATTATTGAAAACTGTTGTGCAGTGTGTAAGCATTTTGCTTTATCTAAAAGCAATTTATAGCACTTTTTGTAACGTGTCCCCACTGGATTCTTCAGTTAAACATACAGTTATCTTTTTTTTTTTTCAAGATACTAATACATTTAAAAAGTGTGTCTAAATAAGTTGTAATGTCATTACAGGCGATGCTACATGCTATTCATTATTATTAGTGCCAGGCAGATTAACCGGACAGATGATTTAATCGTCTAATTTGAGCTCTTTTTAGCATTGGCCAAAAAAAAAAAAAAAAAAATTGGCCGATTTTCTCTCTTTTACAAATTAATGTAAAGCAGTCAATGTTCTGCCTGTAATTCAGATCTTTATTGTTGCAAGAGACCAAGAGAGAAGTTAGTTCATTCATTATTTACTTTTTTAAAAAATGTATTTATTTTTGGGGGGGAATTTGATTTTGCCTGTCATTCCATCTTTCCTATAAATTTAATACATACAATTTGTCTGTGGGGCGGCCCGGTAGTCCAGTGGTTAGCACGTCGACTTCACAGTGCAGAGGTACCGGGTTCGAATCCAGCTCCGGCCTCCCTGTGTGGAGTTTGCATGTACTCCCCAGGCCTGCGTGGGTTTTCTCCGGGTACTCCGGTTTCCTCCCACATTCCAAAAACATGCGTGGTAGGCTGATTGAACACTCTAAATTGTCCCTAGGTGTGAATGTGAGCGTGGATGGTTGTTCGTCTCTGTGTGCCCTGCGATTGGCTGGCAACCGATTCAAGGTGTCCCCCGCCTACTGGGCTCCAGCACCCCCCGCGACCCTAGTGAGGATCAAGCGGTTCGGAAAATGAATGAATGAATGAATTTGTCTGTGTTCAAATACTGTACATTCAAGATATGTATCATACGTTTTAATGTGTCTGAAGCATGTGCAAGTGATTTTCTGAGGCTTAAACGATCAAAAATGTTTTTAATGTCTTCATGCCATTAATACCGTATTAACATATGAACTATTTCTATTTTACATTTGCCTTTTTTGTGCCGTTTGATAAGTTAAATGTGTTTAAAGCATGTGCAAGCGATCTTTTAAGACTTAAACTATAGATTATTTTCAACAGTATGTGATCTCTATATCGGGCTTGGAACCGAACTGAAGCAATTAACGGGGATCTTTGTACAGCTTCTATTTTGTAACCCACAACACAGTCACAAATCTGCTCTCCAATCAATCAATAACCTAATCCCGTCACAGTGTGTAACAACTCTGTCCCTGTGTGTGTCCACAGGGTATTTTCCCAGTCAGCTATATTCACTTGAAAAAATCCACAGTGACCAACAGAGGGTAAGCTGCATTTATTTGACAAGATTCGACATGCACGCTGCACGCGTTCCAGAACTAATTGGAGTTTTGCGAAGGTTCATCAACTCAAACCTAAACTGTGCTGTGCTTGCATTCAGTAAAAGTGGAATGAGCCCAAAATATAATGACAACTATTGGACAGGAATTTTCCACTGAAAAACAAGAAGGACAAAGCTGCTGGTATACAAGTTATGATCAGGGGCCAGCCTCAGGCAATATTTTATATGACTCCCCTCTCCATTGCCTAGTTACAAGTCTACAAAATAAACTAGTTTGTCATTTTTGGATGCAGCCCACAGAAGTTACTCAGCGTCTCCAGAAGTGGGTAGAGTAGCAGTAGAAAATAGTACCGACTGTATTTAGTGTTTTGCGTGCAAGTGCAAATTTGGCAGAAAGCTCTGCGCCAAATTTCCATCTGTGTCGATGCACCTGGTGGAGTGGCGAAGGCAGACACATTCTGAGTTCGGCAGTCTTGTGCACGTGGATGCCCGACGTATTTCATTGATAAATATGTAAAGAGTGGGCACCAACCCCTCTGAATTACTGTAGAATGTGTTCACACCCACAGTGGTGCAAACCTCCATCTTTTAGATATGCCGGCTCGTCCTCGTCTGCGAAATGACCAACAGATTTTGTTTTGTCTAATTACAACTCACTTTTTTTGGCTTACAGTTCGGCCACTAGGTGGCGGCACAGTATCGTTACATTTGAAAGAAGAGGAAAAAACAGGTAGCGTCAGCCTTATTTTTGTTGAAGAGAAAAGAAAGATTATTGAAAGAGCATTTATATCGGGTGTGTCTATATTGTGGGGTGGTAGGGTGGGGTCTGGAAGTAACACCCGCAGTGGAAGGGGATTTACTGTTCAAGTGAACTATACGATAGAGATTCTTTTTTTACCAGTCAGTGATGGTCCCACAATTTGAGAATCACTGCTCTTCGAGATTGGCATGGTGGTGGTTGGCTGGTCACCACGTCCACCTCACAGTACAGATGTTTGAATCTGGCCCTGGCCTTCCTACGTAGAGTGCCTGTTCTCTCCGTGCCTGTGTGGTTTTTCTCCAGGTACTCGGTTTCCTCCCACATTCCAAAAACATGCATGGTAGATTGAACGCTCCCAAGTGTCGCGAGGTGTGATTGTGAGCGTAAATGGTTGTTTGTCTGTCTCTGCCTTGCGATGGGCTGGCAACCGGTTCAGGGTATTCCCCGCCTACTGCCCGAAGACAGCTGGGATAGGCTCTAGCGCACCCGCCACACTCGTGAGCATAAAGCAGTTCAGATAAAGGATGGAATTGGTTGGGTCCTATACAAGTATAATGAGGAGTAGGAATGTTTAGTTGCCTTAACTCGTGGAACTTACCAGGAATTCCCTCTCCAGCTGGGTTTCTTCATGTTTGCGCTCAAACAATTAAAAAAAGTACTGTACCAACTTTGAAATGTACATGATTCTACTTTTTCGCTCCAGGAGCTGAAATCTGGGAAGTCTGTTTTACTTTCTTGTGGAGTTAATGATGTGATGCATCTATTGCTTTTTCCCAAAGTGTTCCCTGCACTGATAATCACTTAGATTCATGGAGTGAGTAGCTTCAACCCTTGTCATGACAACAGTTGATGCACTGGCATGCTCCCTACATTTTGGTCTTGGTGCTGTGAGAGGGGAGCACACTGGTTGTCTCACCACAAAAAAGTTTCAGGTTCAAATCTCAGGCCATGCTTTCTTGAGTTGACATGTTCTCCTTTTGCTTGCGACTCTGTTTTACTCCAGAATTATGACAAGAAAGATGTTCGGTTCGCCTCCGTTGTGACACTGCGTGAAAAAAGCAAATGGGTTCCAAACAAACCCACAACTTTTCACCTGGAAGCTGTGAATGCATAATTTGCAATTTTCAGTGTCCTAAAATACTTCTGACAGTAAAGACTCATTTTAATACAAGCATCCATTGCAAAGATGGTACAGCACTTTATATGAAGGAGACTGGCTTTGCTCGCAAAGCTCCGCCTCTTTTAGCATTCACAAGTGCATCATTATCAGGTGTGAAATCACAACGAGCACCCAATTTCAGATTGTCATTTTAAGTGGTCGTCAGTGCCTCCACTGGACAAAATTAGCAAAGAACACAGTTCCTTTTTTTGAAAAATGGCAGCGACTGTATTTTCTGTTCATGGGTCGGACAGGACCCCCTAAGGTCCAGTTCTGGCTTATGAGCCATACCTTTGACACTCACGCTCTCCATTGTCAGTCCTTTGATTGACAGGCAATCAGGGCCGAGCCTAAAGATCTCGTAAAACAGACGAAATTGTCATCGCCTCCTGACCTGCACACGTGAAATATTTTTGTGAGAATTTGATGACACACTCTCTGCGTCCCGGTGGTTTGACCAATTCCATTTTGGCTTGAATTACACTCATTCCTAAATGTGTTTTGTGGTGGTGTGTCTCATGCACCCTCCTCTTCATGCAAATGTTTATGTCAGGTTGTGTGAGACGGCGGTGCCCCTCGAGGACCCCATCATCACCGAGACCACCTCGACACTGCAGGAGTGGGGTGTCCTCTGGAAGCAACTCTATGTGGTGAGTAGCTCTTAATTCATGCTCACATTATCACAAATAGGACAACAAATTCCTCAGCCCTGGCACACACATAACGTCAATTGGGTGGATTTTGCCCCGATTTTGCCTTTTCTTGACCAACACCCGACAATCTTATGTCTTAGAAGATTGTCCTACAAGGTTATCTTCCTGTGTCAGAGTGTCTTGATAATATGGTCCAAAACCAGACCGCCTGACAATCTTATTAACTCTTTCATTCCACAAGACGTACCTGTACGTCTTTTTAAAATTAGGCTCCGCCTACCAAGAACGTACTTGTACGTCTAAGTCTTTTTTTGCGTCATCGAGAGGAGGACGGTCTGATGCTATCTGTGAATAAGAATAAGCCGTTTGCATTGTAAATCCTGTAAAAAAGCCTTGCAAGATCAGTCAAAATCCAGTAAAACGCTGGGATTGAGGGGGTTGCTCCAGTGAAAATGGCTGGGATTGAATGAGTTAAATATTAGACGTGGTCAGTAGTTCTGACCAAAAAGCGACTCCATGGACTGTGATGTGAACGGAATGTAGCCAATCAAAGAAGTCCTCTAACCCAGTTGAGACAAGTACCTGTTGTTCGCAGACTGCCAAGCATTTTTTCCATTGCTTTTGAATTGCCAGTTTTAAAGCACTGGTCCTGACAACAACAAATATAGAGAGATTAAACATTTTATGAGCATAGATTTTTTTTTTGTCAATCATTTCAAACAGTGTCATTGTCCTGCACAACAAATTTAGAATGAAAGAAAATAACAGAGCTAACTATTAAGAAATGGACCAATCAGGAATAGTAATTACGCCTTATAATGTCAACATAACTAAGTTGCGCGCCTACATACGACGTTAGCATCATTGCTACTTGCAAATGCGACTTTCCACTTGAATCATTTGAACAAGTAGCACCCAGGTAATCAACAGGTTTCTTGTGTTGCCTTGTTTTTGACGTCTTACAATGTGCAACGGCTTCCTCCTGGATGTCGCTCTGGAGATGCCGCTTGGGGAGGAACTTCTCCTCTTAAAATAGCTTCATCTTCGGAAGTCACGGCTGGCCATCAGCTCTGCGTATCGTCAATTTGATACTCTTACTTTCTGTACTTACTGCATCTTCTTCCATTGATTGGTGGATTCTGTTTATTTCGTCTTGTAAACCAATGTTAGCAGAGGGACTCGGATTGGCTAGAGTCGTACACACTTCTGCCACATCAGAAAATTTGTTCACAGCCGGCACGTCTGTCTCTGTGTGGCCCGGTCCCAAATGGGCCGAGGCCCGGTACCGGTCCTCGGAATGGTGGTTGAGGAACCAGTTCTAACCGATGAAGAAGAACGCGGCAGTAAATAAAATATATACCCATACCTGATTTCGCTTTTTGTCTCAAAGTAGTTTCCCCAGACAGTGCTGTACCTGAAATGATCCAAAGTTCACGAACAAGTTCGTATTTCAGGTGATCATCGAGTGAATTTTGAATCGAACGTATTTTGGCCTGGCAAATGTTTTCTTTGTGAGATCACGGGTGATCACATGAGCTTTCTGTCACCGAGGACTTGTTTCGGAATCGGTGGTCCAAGACAATCTTCATGTGTGTGGTGCTTTGCATTAAGGTAATCGGAGCAGACCGCACACAATATGATCCGAACTGTTACATACCTGATTTTTCATCTTTATATGTGGGGGTGTGTCACTGATCAAGAATCTTTTCAAATCCGAAAAACCCTCGAATGTAGCAGGCCTTCGCAATAATTGCCAGAGCGGATCTAAGATTGGTGAGCTTTTCTGGGGTGATTTGTAAGCACAACAGTTTTTTTGTTGTTTCGCTTGCATCCGCCGGAGGGGTTTAACGGAAGAGGCTTTTCCAACACGCTGTTCCCCACGCACCCGATCCAACACACATTACCCGGACTCCTGTAAGAGATATTGCCTGAAAGTACAGTACACCTCATTTAGATCAGTCATGACTGTTGCCCTACTTTTTCTTAAGCTATCTATGTGGGACCAGAACTGGGTGCTGGACACAGATAATGGCCCACAGACCTGTCATATCCGATTTCATGCTCTGTCATTCAGGCCCTTGATTGATTTTGGCCTGCTTCACTTACTTCCTGTATCATCTTCAGTGACTGGGCAAAAGTGATTACTACAAACCTAAAGCATCCTTAATCCAACTCCAGGGCAGGCGGAATGGGTTGAGGCTGAGAGGATACGTTGCTGGGCTGGCACTGATATTCTTTTATTTTTTTAATTGTGAAAGTACATTTTTCTTTTCGGCGACAAAGGAGCCCAACTGAAGGCATCACGACAGTGATTGAACATCCTCCGATGCTCGAAGAATGTGAAACATTTTTGATTTAACGCAGGTGTGCCCATTGAGTCGTGGTAGACCGCGGACTGATCCCAAGGTGACCGCGAGGTGTGTAGGGAAAAGAAAAATGTCATGACAGGAAGTCAGTGTTGCCAACTTAGCGACTTTGACGCTATATTAGCGAGTACTCTGACCCTCTCGAGCGACTTTTTTCAAAAAAGTGAAAAGAAGTGATTTTCCTTTTTTCAAACTATTTTGTATCTGGCGGGGGAGGGTGGGGGGGGGGGTTGTGATGTTGTGATGCTGACACTGGACTGGTAGATCTCCGGGGGTAGGCTCCTTGAAAAGTAGCCCTTAGGACAAAAAAGGTTGGGCACCCCTGATTTAACGGCACTTGTTTGGCCGCTCACCTCCCATGTGACAAAGACCTTGCCGTCACAGTTGGTCAGTTTGTGGGATAATAATAGAATGTATCACAGATTGAATGTCGATAGACTTTATCTCATTGTTGCCAGTTTGAATTTGCTACATTAGCTTCAGCAATGGGCTAAAGATAACTTTGAAGAATGAACATAATTAGCCCTGCAGAAAAGATGCCTGTAAGGGCTCATCAACCCCAAATAAAATCTTCGACCCTGAGCAGTCTTGGAGAACAAGCAGTGTATTATTTAAGCCTTTATAATAAAATATTATTTCTGGTTTTTATTTCATGAAATGTTTTTTTTTTTTTTTTACCGTATAAAATGGAACTGAATATTTAACATTTGACATTTTTAGATCTTGTTCAAGCCATTCCTCATGGAAGGATTCAAGCAGTGAAAAGATCAGTGATGATTGATCAATTTTGAAGTGTCTAAAACTCTCAATATTGAATATCCAATATGAAAAAAAACAATCAGGGGTGGCCAAACACAGTCATGTAGTGGCCTGAGGCCACCAGGCCACTTTTAATGTAGAGCCCTGCGTGAGTATTGTGGCTCTGCTTAATCTTTGCATTAATGTATAAACAAAATGACAGAGTACTGCAGTTGTATCTTATCATTTGGGAGAACAGGGGCAAATTTATTTGCTTGTCCTTGGTCTGCAAAAAATTCCCACCAGCAGGTCAACACCGGAAAGGAATGTTTGTGTTTTAAACCTGTGGGCTGGAATCTCAGTGGGAACACACGGCCAGCGCGTTGATGTGGCGCCTTTCTCCCTTCAGGGTTCTCAAACCGCTTTCACTCTCTCTCCACACGATGACGAGGAGGGATGCTGCCATGGAATGAGTGGAATGAGAGTCATCAGATCAGACTGATGATGGGGATTCAATATCCTCCTTTTGATATTAGGGCTTACTTTGTATCGAACCAGATATCGTGAAAATGCTAGATGGCCCCCTAGAGACCATGTAGACTCTTCTCGCCGAAAAGAAGCTAAATGCTTACATGCCTGCCATTTTTTTTTTAGTTTGAGTGCATCTGAAGTTATGCATTAGGGGCAAGTGGAGCAGTGATTCAACAGATGCAGCAGATGGTTCTCTAGTGAAAAAGCACATGACTTTTTTGGCGTGAGTTATGTATTTCATTTTTATTATGCAGAGTATAAATCATGTTAAAAGTCATGATTTTGCTGTTTTTAATTTAGTCTTTAATTTCTTTTGGTAGCCCTCTGCCTCAAGTAGCCCTGACAAACATTTGTCTTGCATTCATTTCAACCCTCTTGGCACCTGAAGCGGATTCCAGATAAACTGAATTGAATCGAAGGCTTTGTCATAGTTCAATCAAAGATTCCCCTCGTGTGTGCTAACCGAGACTTTTTGGCTGATTTCACAGAAACATAAGGTTGATCTGTTCCACAAGCTGCGTCACGTGATGAATGAGCTCATCGACCTGCGTCGGCAGCTCATCCAGGGTCACCTCGCTCAGGACCAGACCCGTGAGATCAAGCGGCACATCACTGTACGCCTTGACTGGGGCAATGAGTGAGTCTCACCTTCACTTAGGACATCATTATCACATGTCTTAAAATTCAATCGATGCATAGATACTTTATTCATCCTGTGAGGGAAATTAAAATTTTCACAGCGGCAATATTCACAATCACACCAATAAAAAAAGAATTATCGCAGAAAAAAGAGTGTGTGTGTGGGGGGGGCGGCATGGTGGCAGACGCACCATCGAGCTAGGTAATTCATCATAATATAATTATGAGTTCGATTTCAGCTTTCTCACATCATAAAAGCATAATAATTGAGAAAAACATGAATGTATATGCAAGTTCCTGCATTGTGCAAGCCCCCTGATCATCCGGGTGTTACTTATAGCAAGCCTGCGATGCATGCACGTCTTCCCCCCGTGATCGTGCTTTAAAATGCTTATTGATGCTTCGATCAGAGTTTCCTGTCAAATGAACACACGACAAAAAGAATTACACACATTTTATATTTAAATCCAACATGGACTTGGTTTTAGAAACATTGGCGGTTTATTGCATGGCAGGAACAGCATGTTGGTCATTCCGGAATTGGGGGACATTTTGGCTTGAACATTTTTGGAAAAAAACGCTTTCCTCTTCTTCTACCATGCCAAAAAGGTTAAGATCACAGGCTTGCGTGCATGTTGTAGGATGCATGTTCCACGAATCAAAATTCTTATTTCAAATACATATTATGTTCATTAAAACAAACGTTCCCACGGTTTCAAGAGGCAGTCATGAAACAATGACTCTAAAAAAAATGAAATGAAATCCAAAATTCATTTTAACAGTAAAATCTGAGATTTGATTTGGACATGGAGGTGTGGGGATGGTCGAAGATAAAAATGGTGCTTTAGGGCGTACTCCAAATTGGCAAGCCATTCTTACATATTATTATTATTCCTTTTTTTTTTTTCAATTCGGTCTCAGGACAAGTAAATTTCCTCAGAAATTTCATGTTTTAATATTTTGTATGTGGATTATTTAAAACTGAACTCAATGTCCTCAAATTCTGGAATGACCGTGTATTTATTTGTTCTATTTCTTTGCTATTGTTTTAATATATTATTACTATGCTTTTTCGGAATTCATTTTCTGGCGGTTCTTTCAAATTATATTTAAAGTTGGAGTTTCGGTCGTTGAATAAATCGTTGTGACATCAATTAATAATCGTGTTTATGAATCATTATTTCAGTATCAATCAAAATACCCATAATTGTTTTGTTTCATAATTGGACACATCTACATTACTGTGTTTCACTGGTTATTAAGCAACCCCAAATACTGTATGAAAAACTTGAGCTCGTATACTTTGTACACCATAGTTAAGTTTATTATTGTAATTATATTGTTCATCTTCAAACTGACCGAGGAAGTTACGCTCATACTCCGCGATGAAGCATTAGTCATCTTAGTACATCGAGACTGATGAAGCATTTTCCTCACTGTCTGTCCAAACCCGTTTTCGAGTTGTGTTTGTAGACGAGCACGTGTCAAGCAGATTCAAGTCAGAGCACTTCTCCTTGGAGGAACTGGAAGGCCATATTCTGTCTGCTGCCGCTTCTCAAATCTAACTGAGCAATGACAGACATCCATAACCCAAATAAAGACTCAAGTGGGGGGTGCATCTTGATGGAGGCGGAGCTCAATTTAGCAACGCTGGCATTCAGATTTGCCACATCTGAAAGGAGCAATACTTTGAAATGCATCTTTAGGTTTGGAAACGTCCAGAATGTTGTCATCGATGGAGCTAACTGTGGTCGTTATGGTCAGTGCACTGCAGGGCACACTTGGCATGAGATATGGCGTGATCTCATTTCATGGTCAACATATCACAGCTGTTCATTGAGGCTGTACATGATGTCCAAGAATAGGATTGTGTTCGTCAACAAAGCTGCAGTACATGCGCAACTGTGGTGTACTTTCAAAAATGAAAGACCGCTTTTCGTCACATTTTGGAAAATCTTCATTATGACTTGACAGCACAGTTTATCCAACTTTAAAATGACAACATGCTGCGTTATAGTAACACTCCATGACAAACAAGGCCCCCTTTCTGCGATCACAAGACAGCACGAAGTCACGATTTCTGTTCCTGATTGGTTGATTTTTTTTGGGTGCGGTGATTTGTTGTACAGCACACCCATGTTGCTTCGAGGCGGGTTATCATGATGTCCGTCATGATTGTTGGCGTCCACTGCTGATAAAAAAAAAAATGCTAAGAAAATCATTTGATCGCAAACATATTTTGAACATGTGAAGGATGTATTTTTTACTTAAAATTGCTTTCTCTGAGTAACGCAAAGTGTATTCACGTCCTTTGATCTGTGGCAAAAGTACCTCGGTCATTGCAATGTGACGTTGCTTGACCGTCATTATTTCTCTCTCATCAGGCACCTTGGCATCGACCTTGTGCCCAGGAAAGAGTTTGAAATGGTGGACCCCGACCAGATCAGCATATCCGAGCTTTACAAACTGGTATGTTGTCCCGAATTATTCTTGAACCGTTGCATTCGACACAAACCCACCCCATGAATAAGTAAATGCAATAAATTAAAGATGTGAATGAGTGCTCTCTAAATTATAAAGTATGCCGTTTGCCTGCAGAATGTATAGACTACGTCTGCAGCATTACTCTGTGCGTGTATGAAGACAGAGTTTACTGTATGTGATGTAGGCTGTGTAAATAAGTGGACCAAATATCAAATCATCCAGAAGAAGGTGACTCACGAGACGGGGCGCATTTGGCTGTTGGAACAGCCTCCTGTGACCTGTCCTGTATGCTCCTTCCACCACCATATTGAGAGTGTCCTTCACTTGCAGGCACGTGACTTTTGCAAGCCAGCAATGCAGATGTAATGTCAAGTGACAGGAAAATACTACGGCTGAACCATTTTGAAAAAATGGTTCCCCCGACTCCTCAATATTGTGATTTCTATTTAATAAGTGAAATTTTTGAAGGTCCTCTTCCCGTCTAGTTTTTTTTTGTTTTGGTCTTAAAGGTTAGGCTTACACCAAAATAAAGGAAAGTGAACCATGAATTAATATGATGGAAATAATATGAAAGCCACTGTATTTATCTACTTCAATTAATCTACCACACACATGCACGCACGCACGCACGCACACGCACACACACACACATACACACGTACGCACATCCCTCTCTCTCTCTCTCTCTCTCTCTCTGTATATATATATATATATATCACTCACACACACACACACACACACACACACACGAGCCTTATAGTTGGGACCAAAACAAAGTCGTTTAATTTCTTTTAACTTGCCGCCTTTGTGATTTACAAATGGCATTGTACTGCACTGCAATGTCTTATTTGAAACTGATTAATTGTCCAGGACTAGAAGATACACAAATAAATTGTTTGCTTTCTCAAAACCTACCAAGCGGGTTATGTTAAATGGGGTACAAGATACTGGCTACCCAGTATCAGGTTAAAGAATGGACTAATAACTTTCCTATATTTTTCTGGCAAACTATTTATCACCCGCATGCCCCATCAAGAAAGTTTGCAGTTTGTCCTTGTAAAAAAATGTACTTAATGAGCACAAGCTTGTTTTTGGCAGTACTCAATGCTCTGGCAACTTTTCAGGTAGGGGAGAGAGAGAGAGAGGCGCTCTTTTGGGCTGCTGTGATGTGTGTGGGCGATAGCGGCATTGTCCTCGTCCCTCCCACACGTTGCTTCTTTTAGCGCTCGCTGCCACTCGGCGCCGTACGTAGGTGACGAACGTCCCAGTTCAAATATAGGCAAAGGCATGAGCTCGTGCTTGTCTGGAGCTGCGATGAGGGAAATAAGTTCAAAGCTTTTGCGGGAGGAGACAATGCCTTTCTTGGTCTCGCTTGTGACCTTCACTCTTTTTCCTTTTAGCATGTATCCAGCAGACACTGTGGTCAGCAAAGCACAAACCAGGTAAACGCAACTCAACATTTTTTTTTCATTTGTTGTCCAGTGATAATAGAGGGCCATTTGTGATCGAGTTTTTAAGGCAAGTGGTGCCGTCGGAGCCGTTACTCGGTGGATATTTTGAGCTGAAACTTGTCAGCCAATCTGACCACGGGTTCCTTGAGTCGCAGACCAAACGAAAGGGCCGAGATGTGCTGAAAAGTGATCAAGGTTTACGATTTTACCCTCATCTGAAGGTGTTTCTGAAGGCCATTTTTCCGACACTCCGGAACCCTTCATCTAATTATTCAAATTCTTGGTGTGTTGGACTCAAGCTCAAGTGGCCATGCCAGCCAGGCTCATCCCGTTGACAGACTTGTTCTTGTCACATTTCTACTTTTAGTGTCGAATGAATGACTGTGGAAAGATTCAAAGCTGCCCTGGCAACCTTCCATTTTTTTCTTGGAGCACCCCCGCTTCACGTATATGCTGTTTACGCCGATGGGGATCACTTGTAGTGTAAACAGCGTGCCATTACAAATAACAGTGCAGTAGAGTGTGGACTGGAGTGGACAGCAACTCGACTCAACAGCTGTAATTTAGATCAGCGCCCAAATGTACGGCATCACAGCTACCTCTGCTTGAAATCCGTCTCTATGATGGATGCATAATTCATTCAGGAAATTCAGGAACATATCTAAAAATGACCCTCTTGCAATGTTCAAACACCAAAAACTGCTTCTGCCTCCACATCAAAATTTCATGAGCCCCTCCTCTTTTGATCGCCAATCGACTGGAGCAGCACTGAATACAGAGTTTGACTTTACTCGCAGTAGTTGTTCCCTGAGTTTCTCCTTTTCTTGCCAGGCCGATAACGTGAGACAACGCCACGGCGACAGTTGCCGTGTCCCGGTGTCACACCACCTATTCATCAATCTGAAGAGCTTCACTTACAACAGTATCAGCGAGGACGCTGACGTCTTCTTTTCCCTGTATGACACCCGAGAGGCCAAACAGATCAGGTAGACGTACACCTCTGGCACATGACCGGATGAGTGCATGAACACGGATCAGTAAACGTGATGGCTTTGCAGTGAAAAGTTCATGGTGAAACTCAACAAAAATGGAGGACCAAAGAATCCCGAGAAGGTTGATCGTCTTTGTGCTCTCTTCACGGTAACGCTTTCCCCTTTCCACCCATTCCATTCAATTCAATTCAAGAGGCTTAGAAGCAACAGTGAATGTTTTGTTTTCACTCTGACTTTTCCATGTTGCTCTGCAGGACCTAAGCAGTAAAGACTTGAAGAGAGACCTGTACATTGTGGCACATGTCATGAGAACTGGTACGGTACTAACCGTGTGTTAGGGCTACTCAGTTCAACACATTTTAATCGGGATCATCGTTTTGGCTGCCATTATTCAATGAACTTTTCTGCATGTCGTTTAAAAATACAGATGTTTTCCCTGACATTGTGAAAAACTTGGATTCATAACCGTGACTATAATATTGATCAAAATATTTGGGAGCATTTGTGAATCATTTTGGCCATGATTGCGCTACCCAACCATGTATGCAATTATATTTATTAGTGTCCTCGCAGTGAAGTTCTTTTTTTTTTTTGTGGCTTTCCCCAGGTCGTATGCTTCTGAACGACTCAAAGAAAGGCCCACCTCATGTGATGTACCGACGACCGTATGGCTGCGCTGTTCTTGCTATGAGTGACGTTTTCCACACCATCACTGACCTCAAAGAGGAGAAGGACTTTGTGCTCAAAGTTTATACGTGAGTCTCGCAGCACAACGCACACACACTTGTACTTGAATACCATTTCCAATTTCTGAACCGTCTTGGCATTGCTGCGGAAGACCTAGAATTTGGTGCTATTTCTCGCACCACATAAACGTCATTGTCTCTGTGCCTCAGGTATCTTTGTTTGTTCCCCAAAGTGGATGCCACATTCCACAATGCAATGGAAAAGCTGCACTGCATTGTGAGAGGCTTTGGCCATTTTGGGCTAGTAGGAAAGACACTGCACAGTAATTTGCTCACATACTCGCTGTTATTTGCTCATCATAAATGGGTTTTCACCTGTTTCTATACTGCACATTTATTTTTAACTACACATCGATCGACATGAGGTAAATACAACATTGTAATGCAGCTGAAAGAGAATGATTACATTTCCATTCGTTTCAATGGGAAACATGACCTCGGTGAATTTTTCGGAATGAATGTTGAGAACGGGGTGACGGAAAGAATCAAATTTGTGACCCGAGGTTCCATTGTGCAATGTATTGTTCTTTAACATTTTTGGGGTTTAGTAGTTCCCCGTTACCACTCCGGTGCATTTCCACAATTCTGCACTACACAGTTCTCAGCCTCTTTTTATGTTTTCAGCAATTATCTTCAAATATTTATCATGTATTTCCAACCAAATCTCTGTTTTTGCTGGTTGGCAGGGTCTTCGAGAAAGACAAAGGCGAGGCACCCTGCACAGATCGCTGAGCTTGTGTGCCAATCAAAATGATAAAAACAGCTCAGCATTTTTCACAGTTTCTCAACTGTGACAATATGTCTGCTCTCGGGCAGAGGTCACTGAGACACGCTATCTCAGTAACGTGGTTGCGTTTCAGGGGATTTTGTTTGGAACAAAGGTCTCCAGAACAAAGAGCTGTTTTAGTGGACGCCTCTGCTAAGGCAACGGGTCCTTGCTTTTAAAACGCAAGCCGTGATTCAATGCTGTGCTGCCTCCAAACTGTCGGCTCCTATAAGGCTCCTGTCTATGCGTTTCCCCATGTCTTTCCCAGGGGCCTACAGGCCCACAGTAATGAAAAAGACTGGTCGAGAGCTGCCTGTCAGCTTTGCTTAGTGCTTGTGAGCGTTGGGGCTGACGTGCTACTTGATAGCAACTCCCCCATGCTGCTACCTTTTCTCCAGGAGGAAATCTGCTCAGGGACACATGCTGTTCGTGCAGTTCCCATGTGCACAATTCCTCCTCGCCCATCTGTTCCGCTAATGGCTTTGCTGCCAACTGCCCTACCTGCCTGTTTTTCTCTCCAGATGTAACAACGAAAACGAGTGGTACCAGGTCCATGAAAACATCATCCGCAAGTCCAACACCAAATACTCGGCTCCCAGCACCAATTACGGTAAACGCCGGGCTTCTGAGTATGCATTGCCTCCATTGGAGATGTCATCACTGTTTTTGCAACATATGGTGTGATCTTCACCATGTGTTTTTTCTAAACCACATGATGAGTCATTTATACCTCCCTCTGTCACTAGTTGAAATTTAGTTAAAACAATGACATTTGGGATGTACCCATGCCATTTTTTTTCAGATCGAATAGAAGGACTTACATATCAATACTCGCTAATTCCAAGTGTTGATACTTGATAATATCGCAAAGTTTTGCAGCTGTGATGAAAATGTGTTTTATTGCTATTACGTATATTTTTTTCAAACATGGAATACGTTTTACTCAGATATAAAACTCCTTAGAGAGTTACTGACGTTTTAACATTCAACAGTTATGTGGTGTCTCTGTCTAACAGTGATGTGTTCCTCGAGCCGGTCCTTGGCCTCGAGGACCGGCTCGAGGACCGAAGATCGGTCCTTGGTCCTTGGCCTTGGCCTTGGGAGTCAATTCCTTGGCCTTGGCCTTGGCCTCGGGTTGCCGGTCCTTGGACACAATGAGGGATTGGAGCCTCGAATCCCTTGTCCACAGGTATAAAGTGGGACCGAGGATCGCAAAAACCACGAAGGAATCATATAAATTCCATCCAGGGAAACGCATATTGATGGATTAAGCTGGCGCTTTAAAAGGGGCGGGTCTGCCACTGACAGGTGACAGTTAGCGCAACGAATAAAGAGCGGCATCACAGTTAGTTTCAATCACAGTTTGTTCCGTTCGCGATCGGCAGTTTAAATAGCGTGTAAAG
>NW_017805153.1:4410542-4441078 GCF_001891065.2 Hippocampus comes | reverse complement strand
GGTAGGATTATTGTTGCGGTGTGTTTAGTTTTTTTGTGTGGTTGATGGTTGATTACACATGCATCGTGTTGGGACGAGGATGTCAAGCCACATCAACACTTACCTGTATTAATGATTACCAGTTAATTAATCTTTGCAGTGTGAGATTGGAAAAAAATACTCTGATGATGCCACATGAGTACACCAGTTTTTGATCCATTTATTTTTTGGAAAAAACCTGGAGTACACAGCTGCTGATGTAATGTTCAGTCTAAATGCATAGTTTTCAAACATTTACCCTTGAAACATTATACTTTTGAGTTTCAGAATTCTTGATGATCAATATCAGTCAAAATAGAAAAATGGGTTCCCATGATGAACATTAGTTATCGTGGTTTCCCATTGGGTAATCCGACGGAACCGAAAAAACGGTTACCATGAATTTCCGAAATCCTCAGGCCTGCTCCTGAATTATTTAAATTTTTGCAGCATTTGTTTATAATTGTATGTATATGTTGTTGTTTGTGTTATTATCATATGCAATTGAATAAGTAGACTATTTCGGAATTCGAAATTACGGACTCTCTCAATGCATAATGGGACTCATACTTTTCTGATCAGTGAGTCCCTGGGACTCGCTGCCGGTAAACTGTAAAATGATCACTGAGAGATTACCGCTTTTTCTGCAGTCAGTGATTGACTTCTATACAAAGTCATTTCTCAACTTGTGTTCCGTGCCATGTCATGCCTGTTGAGTGTTGATTTACTTCATATTAAGAAACTACTGCACTAAAACATCAATTCATAAATGTATATCATATGATTTTATTTCTTTTTCTCAGTATAAATAACACGTACCCTGACTGTTCTACTCTTTGAATAAAAACACTTCATTCAAGCGTGAGGGAGTGCAAAGGGTTATGATGGAGCGGTGTTGCAAATCATGAGGACCTGCCAAGTGGAATGATAGCAGTGTTTTATACATGTCCTTGGCTAGGCCTCAGTTTCAAAATCAGTCCTTGGTCCTTGGCCTTGGCCTCGGAAGCAAGTCCTTGGTCCTTGGCCTTGGCCTCGGAAACTTTCTCAAGTCCTTGGCCTCTTGGCCTTGGCAAATTTTCCAAGTCCTTGGCCTTGGCCTTGGCCTTGGCCTCGGAGGCAAGTCCTTGGCCTTGGCCTTGGCCTCGGGTTGCCGGTCCTTGGACACAACACTGCTGTCTAAACATGGAGAGCACTATGTAAAAGTTCATACTTTAGATGAGAGATGATGAAGAACGTCGTTTTTCAACATGTCATGTTACGTCTGTGTGTTCACTAGAAAATAACATTGAGTCAAGTTACATTTTCTAATATTTATATCGCCCTTAATCACAAAAACTTCTCAGAGATATTCACATGCCGACGGTTGACATCCCTTGATCTTTCCCCCGGGCAGGTCAAAGAAAAACTCAAAAAACCCCATCAGAAACCTTGGCCGCAGATGGGGGAATCCCCATTCCAAGATGACCAGGCTGCAATGGGTGCTGAGTGGGCAACATTTAACACGGGGGTCGGCAACACGCGGCTCCAGAGCCGCATGCGGCTCTTTAGCAACATCTAGTGGCTCCCTGGAGCTTTATAAAAAATGTTTGAAAGTGGATTTTGATAGTAGGCTAATATAGCTCAAATAGATATAGATATATGTTGCAGCTCCGAAAAAGGAGAGCTGTGGTGTTGGTTTTTTAAAACGTACACTTTATTTATGCTTTTAACAGTCTCGACAAACACCGACACGTCTGCGTCCGACTCCGTGCCTTCTCTCTTCTCGTTTGACTCAAGAGGCGTTCAAAGACAGCCTCAGAAAAACGGAAATTAATGATCACTTCACTGACACTAAGAAAAGCGAAAATAATACACCAAAAGAAAAAAATCAAGCGAGGAAATTACAAAATAAATTATATGGGGGCGTTTGTGAACACACAACAAAGGAATGAATTAACAATTCTGAGACATTCCAGTCTCCTACATACACACATTATGCGTTTCCTTCATTGTAAGTTTTAGAGAAGGCTTTTATTTTTTTGCGGCTCCAGACATATTTGTTTTTGCTCTTTGCTCTTTCAACATTTTGGGTTGCCGACCCCTGATTTAAAACAATATGGTGCTATCCAATGTTAGTTAGAAAAATCTCAGAGTTCGCTTAATAAGATGAAGTACTGCAGGAAGACGCCTTTGGAGAAGTGGGTCCTCCTTAAAACCCGGCCCGGTTGGTCAATGAGGAAATCTCCATAGCATTGCCTCCAAGGAGGTTGTCCACACCAGATCTTGTCCAGATCAATTGGAGCAGAATCTTTTCAGCAACATCTAATTGGATCACCATTACCTCGGCTGCTTTCCAAGCCGAGGAGATGGGAGCACGAGAAAGCGAAGGAACGGAGATTCAACTAAATGAAAAAGTCACAAAAAAGTTGAGTTTTAAACATTTCTTCGAAGGTAGAGGCTCTAATATCCATGACTAAGGTGTTCCAGACAGTGGTGTAGTGGGGATTTTTTAAGTGGGTGTACGCGATTCTGGGATGTTCTATATATACATACAGAACATCAATCATAGGCTACAACACCAGTTGAACTAACGTTAAATTTAATGGTTTACTCCTCCAAAATAATCACAGGCCAACATTATTAAGCATAACTCGCATTAGAACAATGATCAACAAACATTTCAATAAAAATTGAATGTGGCGTCAGGAGAAGTGGGTGGACGGCGTACCCCCGCGTACCATGCCCACTACACCCCTGGTTCCAGAACAAAAAGCTCAAGAACCTGCAGACTTCTTTTTGGCTCTCGTGATCACATGAACAAAGTTTTCGGGATGGCAACATATGGACATAGGAAGGTGCTAAACTGTGTAATATTTTATGAAAAAGTACCAAAACCTTGAAATTGCATCTCTTGTCAACTGGGAGCCAATGCAAGTTGGTTGATGTCAGGCCATGAATTACAGGGTGCATGTAAGAATTAAAACCAAGAAAGTACTGAGCCTGAAATACCAAAACACGTTTGAAGTCATTCTAATATGTTATGATCGACGGTGTCAGTGCTAAGCTAGAGTAATAATAGTATTGATGAGCTGTCGGGAGTCCATGGCTAGTGGAAGATCAATGATCATTAGTCACTTTGGCAAGTGTTGTCTCAATCGAGTGGCCGGCTCTAAATCCTGACTGGGGAAATTCAAATCGATTGTTTGCAGCCTTGTAATCTTTTGTTACGATATGACTTTTTCAATAATTTTCACAATAACATTTTGAAATTGGCCGATAATTACATCGACTCTCCGGGTCGCTTAAGTCACTGTCGAATAGCAGTGGTTTTAAAAGCTGCTGCTCCGATGCTACATGAGAGTGATAAATTCATAATATTTAAGATGGAAGGGCCTAAAATCGTAAACAATTCTTAAGATAGTTCACCAGGTCAACCAAGCGAGTTATCTTTTTTACCCCATTTACCAGTTGTGTAAGATTTTCAAGAGATACTTTTGTAAAATGAGTGAGGACTGTTAGACATTTGTCAGCCTTGATGCCCCTTCTAACACCATTCACAGCAGCAATCGGCTGGGTTTTTGGAATGGTGTCCATAATGAGCTGAGTCTTCTGAGTCAAAAATTGCATTAAATCTTTGAGATGAATGGCGGGAGCTACTGGAAGTTGCGTTAGCATTACCATATAAGCATTGCCATCAAATAAGTATTTCGGGTTGTTTTTATTGAGACCGATTATTCTGGACAAATAATTAGTCTTAGCTAAAATGAGAACTTCTTTATGTTTCAGCAAGCTATCACACCATGCCTGATGGAAGACTTTGAGTTTAGTCACACGCCATTTGAGCTCAAGCTTCCAATATGATTGTAAAAGTTTGCGGGATTCATCAGTAAACCACAGAGTAAGCCTCTTTGGACAGGTTTGAAGTGTTCATGGTGCTACAGAGTCGAGGACATTCAACAGAAGAGCATTAAAATCATTTGTGAGATTATCACCAATATAAGAATGAACGGAAGCAGTTTCCACAGACACTTAGCACAGAGAGTGCAATAGTAGTTGAAGAACTAATATAGCAGCTGCTTTAGATGTGATTGTGGTGAGGATGATGACAATGAGCCAAGACTTCAAATTTTATATGGTAATGGTCAGACATAGCAGTGGTAGACAATCATCTGTGGTTGCTCAGCCTCGGGTTCGTACATTAGCTAAAGTATTACTATTTTTATGCATTGCTTCACCTCTTATGTGTGAAAGCAAAAGTATCAATTATTGTCTGAAACGCAGCGGTAAGTGGTTCCGAGGAGAAGATTCATATGAATATTAAAGTCACCGATCAGAATAGTTTTCGTGTGAATCGCCAAGTCAGCCACAAGTTCAGAAAATTCATCAAAAAAAATCAGAGTAAGGGCCAGGGGGATGGAACCAAACTGCAAGATAAAACGGCAATGAGGCTGTGGGTTGAATTTCAAAGAGGTTGTCAGAGCATATTTGCAAATAAGGGCTACAGCTCCGCCCTTCTTGTGAAAACGTTGCCCGTTGCTCAGCCCCCGGAGCTCGAGAAACTTGTTGCCTGCCCAATAGTCTGCCTTAGCCACTCGTGGAGTTCATTGATTTTGCTGGGCATGATTAGCAGTCTGCAGTGTTGCCGTGTATTGTCGAAGATGAAAAGTTTTGTTCGTGTTATTAATAGAATAATTCAGTCACACAGATATCTTACTGTGCTCGTAATGCCCATTTGATAACAGAGCTGCAGCAAACAGATAAGCTCCACTGTGCCCTCCCCGACGAACTTGCCTCTCACAGTAACATACGATTCACTCAAATCTGTCAGCATTTGCGGGCACTGCCAATATTTCCTTCCTTGCGTTATTGCAAGATCTTTCTCAGCCTGCTTCTTCTCGTCTCCTTGATCTCATCTCATGTGTCTATTCACCCTTCTGTCTGTCATGTCCTCCCCCTCACTCTGACTAATGTCCTTTAAATAACCCTCTGTCCTCCCTTCTCTGCCCCCACTTATCTTGTATCCCTCTGCTTCCCTACTTCCACTTCTTCCCACAACCCACTTTGCTCTCAGGCCTCATCATTTCTCTGCAGCTGTTGAGGGGCGAGCTGGAGCAGATCAGACGGGAGAACCAAGCTGTGTTCAACCGAGCCCTGGCACTCACGCGCAAACTGGGTTTTCCAGATGTCATCATGCCAGGTAAGGAGCCAAAGAGCAGTGGATGTATACTGGGCACAGAGATTCATCGAGCAGGCTGGAGACCAGAAGAGGAGGGCAGTGGAAGGTCGAAGATCAGTTTACACAGGATGCTGATGACAGAGGAGAGGAAAAGATGAGGAGGGGGCAGGAAGCACCGTGAATGAATGGAAACAGGAGAGCACCATACAGTAGGAACACAATATTGACAAAATATTTGGTCATATATTCAAAAAGTATTCAGGACAGAGAATCCTGAATACTTTTTGAACAATTATTTAATCAATCAATAGCTTGTCTAATAAAATATGGCATTTGGGGTAATTGTGCCAACAGCTGTGTAAAGACCTTTTTCTGTTCCACCATGTGCACCAAGCATTTATAAAAGCCTTGCTGGATGAGTTTGCTGTGGATTACTTGAGAGCCCTGACTTAACTCTTCAGGACTAGCTTTCCGAGAAAGCCTCAAAGGAAGGAATGGACTGGAATCATGTGTAAAACTTTTAAGAATTCCAAGTTGTGTATTTTAAACACGCACATGTCTGACCCTTTAGTCCACTGACTTAATGCTAACACATAATGTTATGGGAAATGCAAATGTAACCCTTTCAGCTATTTCATTGTGATACAGAGAATGACTGGATGTTTTTGTGTCAGAGGGGTTTGTTTTTATCAAGTCCAAAATCGTAGAGTGCCATGTATCTCAAGGCGCCATTGCACAATGACATGATGATTATGATCGCGCTTGTGTTCCCTAGTGTTGTCGCTGTGCAACAAGGCAATTTGTACTAGATTCTTGTGTGTCCCAATTAAAGAAATGAATCTTGCATCTCAAGGCACCGCTGAATACCTACACAGTACTACAATATTTGTGACGCACCTCACATGATCGTCAAGTCCTTTCACCGGTTGGCCCAAAATACTTCTCACCTTACCTCGTCTTGTGATTCATGCCCCAATGGAAGCCACTTAAATATGAATAACTCGTATAAGTATCATATTGTCCCGCATTGGCACTCCAAGTAAACATTGTATTACAATTGACGTTTTCAATTTGCACGGTTCATTAACCGTAATCTGTAACCTTTAGCTCATATTGTCATATTTCTCTCCGTTTTCATCCTCACAGGTGACATTCGCAATGACTTATACTTGACCCTGGAGCGAGGCGAGTTCGAGCGGGGTGGCAAGAGCGTCCAGAAGAACATCGAAGTGACGCTCTATGTCCTCTACGCCGACGGGGACACTCTCAAAGTACGGCGCGTGTTAAATGTGATTCATTCAGCAGATTTCCATTCCATTAGTCATGACAAGTACGTTAGTTCTCCCTCAGCATCCACTCATTACTTGCCATATGCCTCCTTCTTTTGCAGGACTGCATCAGTTTGGGCAGTGGGGAGCCCAACATGACTGACTATCGCTCCTTTGTCCTCTACCACAACAACAGTCCTCGTTGGAGTGAGATGGTCAAACTTCCCATTCCCATAGATCGCTTCCGAGGCTCCCACCTGCGCTTCGAGTTCAGACACTGCTCCAGTGAGTCAACCTCGATGGGCCAGTGGCGGCCGTCGCTCTTTTCATGGGCCTCATTAGGCCAGAGTGGTTTATGAAGCATGTTGCTGACACCTTTGTCATTTCAGCGAAAGACAAAGGGGAGAAAAAACTTTTTGGCTTTGCTTTCACTCCCCTTATGAGAGAGGATGGGACCACGCTGTCGGACGAGAGCCATGAGTTGTATGTCTACAAGGTGAGGTCCCGTCCCAACGGAAAGCAGCCACAAGAAACGCATCATGTTTTCCATCCGGTTTTCTCATTAGATTGTGAAATAAACAAGGCTTCTCAAACGACCTAAGTCAGGATCAAATTCTCCAGTCAAACAATTTACAGCTCAAACCAGATGCGCGTTAACAGCACCTGATCAATTTTGCATGCTAGCATCCATCCATCTAGTCATTCATCTTCTAGCTGTAGCCTATCCCAGATGACTTTGAGCAAGAGGCGGCAGATACCAATGATTGGTCGCCAGTCAATTACCGGCATATGTGGATACACAACCAATCGCGCTCACATCCATCCATCCACTCTGATCCGCGTGTCCTCACAAGGGTCGCGGGCTAGTCACACTTGCGTTCACTTCAATTTCAAATCAGTTTTATTTTGAGAAGGGAGAGTCCCGCTACCAAGTATCGCTCTTGGGCTGATACTGGCCTTAATTTAAGGTATTGACTAAAAAATAAAAAAAATACAAATCCGACATTGAGTCAATCCGACATTGAGTCAATCCTCCCCAGCCGTAGTTGCCGCTATACTGTGACGGTTTAACACGTCGGCGAATCATGATCTGAGTCAGAAAGAGTGAATACTGTGAGTACTGGTATTGGTCTGAACACAAGTCGCTAGTTTTATTTATATCACACCAAATGACAAAAGAAGTTGTCTTAGGGTTGTGAACGCAATGGAGCAGATCTAAAATCACACGGCTCACTTACTAAAAGATCCTCCTCTCACATGAGCAAGCAAAAGGCAACCAAGGTGATTCGGTTTCTGGTTTGATTCATAACGTCAGAAAATCGGCAGAAAGTATTGATAATTGTTTGTCAAAGTTAAATCTGATATTCTCAAATGTTTTATTTGGATTTAACTCAAAGATCATCAGTCTGAAATCTGAGAATATTTCAGCGCAGTGCCGATACTGTTTGCTTGTTTGTTTGAAACAGAAGTAAACCAAAACTTGACTTTATAAAGTGTATCCAGAGGGTATTGCTTTGTGCCACTCGTTTAGTCATCGAGCTTTGGCAAGTTGTTGTAATGCGTCACTTCCTCAGTGCTTGTGTGGGGGACCTTTTTTCATAGAACGCCTCTTGTCTGTCTGTCTGTCTGTCTGCAGTGTGATGAAAGCGCCACCTTCAGTAACCAGGGCCTGTACCTCAGCCTGCCCTGCTGCAAGGAAGATTTCAACAGTTGTCCCAACCTGCCAGCGAATCTGCCTTTCCAGAGGAGCCCAAAAGAAACCTTTTGGGTTTCCACCATACTCTGCTCCACCAAACTCACGCAGAATGGTAAACATTGCTTGCTCTGTTCTGTATGACCCAGTGTTTTTTTAAGTTTTTGAGTTGAATTTGGTTGTGTACTGCTCTTAGTGGACCTGTTGGCCCTTCTGAATTGGAAGACCCACCCAGACAGGGTTCTGGACATCCTCGGTCGACTGCGTCAGATTAGCGGGGAGGAACTTGTCAAGGTCAGCGCTGTCAAATATATTTATTACCTGCTAAAGTCATAAGCAATTTGGCCTCTGCAAAGCTGTAAAGTGTATTAATTGAGTTTGACACACATTTTCGACGGTATTAACCTTCAGCAGCTCTGGCATTTCATCTTATTGGGCCAATATTAAATATGACTTCACTAATTGTGCACCTCATGATTAAAAAGCGAGAGAATTGGACACAGTCGACTAATTGGCCTCAGCTGCATTATCTTTTTTTTCTTTTCTTTTTTTGTAGAAGGAAGAGCCCTATTGATATAAGAGATGTGACGTAAGATGTTTGGGGTGAACGAAGTGAAAGCTTAATTGTCAACTGACCTTTAATGGTTTTGTCTCCTATAGATCCAATCAATGACCTTACAATACATTAGACAAAGCGGTCAAACACCTTCATGTGCTGTGCAAGTGTTTTTTCATTGCTCAGGCATTGTTGCTCAACACACACACACACATCAAATACAGATGGAAATAAAATATAATACATACCAATCGTCCTCCTTTCAATGTCTATATTGTTGCTCACCCTTCCGGTATTTTCCATGTACAGAACTGGCTGTGCGAGAGAGTTTGTCCTTTTTATTCCTACAGTTCCTTCGAGATCTCCTGGATACGCTCTTCTGTCTTTTAGATGACAACACAGATAAATATGGACCTCTAGTTTTCCAGTCTCTGGTAGGACAATTACAGCAACACAAGTCCAATGTCATAATTTTACAATTATTTCTCTTTACCGTCACGTATGGATAATTCTGTCATCTATGTTCATGTGTCTTTCAGGTATTTATTATCAACTTGCTCAGGGACAGCCGTTTCTACCACTTCCGCCCCGTAATGGACTCTTACATTCAAAACCACTTTGCTGGAGCTTTGGCATACAAGTACAGAAACATTTGCTACCTCCTCTTTAATAAGTCATTCATCGGAACAA
Organism: Hippocampus comes; assembly: GCF_001891065.2. Classification (NCBI taxonomy): domain Eukaryota; kingdom Metazoa; phylum Chordata; class Actinopteri; order Syngnathiformes; family Syngnathidae; genus Hippocampus; species Hippocampus comes. The sequence continues at coordinate 4,431,698 of NW_017805153.1, read as the reverse complement.
AGTTGACAACATGATTCTAACAATGTGCTTGCAGGGAGCTTATTCGATGCCTGAAGTGGTACATGGATCGCTCGGCTGAAGTCGTTCGACAAGATCACATCCAGGAAGCCATGAGGGTAAAGGTTATACTATGCTACCTGATGTGGTTCACTGGAGGACTCGAGTTTCGCAGCCGGCGCATGCGGAAATACTGGCGTGTTTTCGCACTGGTGCAAGCCTCGCTGTGCTTGTTTCGGAATTTGGCTGACCGTTCCGCATCAAGCTGGGTGTTCCACTATTGCGATGGTGTGTCCTTTGACAAGCGTGCATCTGACAATTTGATGGCAGAAAGTCATCTCAACTTAAGCCAAACTTTACGCCTGCTGGGACCTCTTTGAAGGCTGGCGCAGTATGTAGACTGCTGCTTTAATGGGATTTTGGTGAATTTGACCGGGGCACAGACTCTTAAATTTTGAGGTTTTAGTAGAGTGGCGGTGCCCATTACGTCGATCGTGATCGGCTGGTCGAGAGCCAAGGGAGTGTGGATGGATCCCATTGCATTAATTCAATCAGTGCCAGCCCTCCCAGTTTTATGCTATTGCTGCCACTCAACGGCAGTGAATGAATTAAAAAAAAGAGATGCCTATCGATTGTCTGTGATGAAATTTCCCACTTAATTGCTGTACAGCATGTCCAATCACACGCCTGTCGCATGCTTCACTGTGCATGCGTGTACAACACCCCTCTCTGACTCTAGCTCTAGCAAACTAGGAAGTTGCCTTATTAGTCCCCAATTGTTTCGTGTATTCTAAACCTTAAACGGGGGTCGAGTGGTTAGCGTGTTGACCTCACAGTGCAGAGGTACCGGGTTCAATTCCAGCTCCGGCCTTCCTGTGTGGAGTTTGCATGTTCTTCCTGTGCGTGCGGGGATTTTCTCCGGGAACTCCGGTTTCCTCCCACATTCCCAAAACATGCATGGCAGGTTAATGGAAAACTCTAAATTGTCCCGAAGTGTGAGTGTGAGCGCAGATGGTTTTTCGTCGCTGTGTGCCCTGCGATTGGCTGGCAACCAGTTCAGGGTATGTCCCCCGCCTACTACCTGAAGACAGCTGGGATGGGCTCCAGCACGCCCCGCGACCCTTGTGAGGATAAGCGGATCAGAAAATGGATGGATGGATGGAATTATGGGTCCAAGTAAGCCAAGCATTTTCATTTAATGTGGGAAGATTTAGACTGTGCCAGCCACGAAAATGAGAGCTCAGAGAGTCTTTCTTGGGCTGTGAATTGTATGGAAACAGGAAATGGTCAAAGAAAATAGCTTCATAAGGTGTAATGTGATACCTCTGGAAGTGAGTTTGCTCGGATCATTGGGGCACACAAACCCCTCCACCATGGTCACGGTGGGGATGCCCTAACCCGAAACAAGTAAATTACTGGTTGGTACAACCACTTTACAAATAACCCAAACTGAACTCACTTCCCTACCGTTGACCCGAGCAATGGGATACTGCGCAGAATCGACCCACACAGTTGGGTGTGCCGGCCATAAATTAAAAAAATATCGTAATCTCTCAGGCCATTATTTTCAATCTGTCTCAAAATGATGGACTAAATCTCTTTGAAGGACTGGAATGCGAGACCCTCCAGTGCTTCGAGCAGCTTTGTCCACTCAAACCCAACGCTGAGCTTCTAAGAATCACAACACACCCTTTACAAAATGGCTGAAATAATCGTGCTTCCTTGATAGGTGGAGAAACATCAAAACGACTGATGTAAAGCATCACTAAAGGGGGTTATGTGATATCCGAGGGACAATCGAACAAACTATGATGGAGCTTAACTAACTCCTATGCCTTGTCTTTTGAAATCTATTTACTGTTTCTTACTTCCACGTACATCAGGGAGAATAAGAGAGAATACATTGACATCACAAAGAGAGGAGTCGTTTGGTTTCCAATCATGCTGGCGACGCACTCTCTGCCCGTACTTTCTGTCTCTTGGCGTCCAGGGAAATATGTGTGGAGCTTCATACCTTTGTCGTTTCGAGTGCGACAGCCGAGCATGTGCCCATTTTTTGCAAATTTTTTTCAAAACCTTGAAATATTCAGGAAAATAAATAGAATTCCACACCACTGAAAGCGAATGAAGAGCTGCAAAATGGCGCTTGAAAAATCACGTGACTGCTTACAGCCAATCCGCATCTGTAGTTGTAAGAAGCGGCAAGAACATAAACTGGCCAGACTCTGTTTATATCAAACGCTGTACAGGCGGAGATACTATTCATTCAAAGGTCTCAGTTCATCTAAGCACCCAGCAATCGGTGAATTTCCGCCAAGTAGAGGTAATACATAATAAATGAATACAGATTTACACATAAGCGGTTCCAGCGCCTCAAAACACTTGCTAATCTTCCTAAATCCAACTTTTAAAATGCAAAATGAAGAATAAATACAAAGCTGAAGGTGAAGTTACAGTCACAAATGAAAATATGCAATAACCGAACCGCGAAGTAGCTAAATACTGTATAGGCACTGCAAGATACAGTAGATGCTTTTTGGCTTTTGCATTAAGCTCGCAGACTGAAAGTTGTATTGTTTTATGACACAAAGTGCAATTCTCCTTGATGTCAATGTTAAATTCATGTTTAATTTGACAGTAAACCTTAACTGGGTGTGGCACAAAACAGCTTTCTGACTTCTTTTTTTTTTTATGGACCGTTCACTATCTGCTGAAGTGCTGCTTGTGTGAACTGCTTGCAAGGCAAAATATCAGCCAAACTACGGCTCTCATCTCAAGAAATATTCAAGTCACTCATATCTCTCTTTTTTTTTTTTTCCAGATGATGTCAAGATGATTTGTTTGGAAATTGTCTGTTCACTTCCTCCCTTAGGCTCTAGAGTACCTGTTCAAATTCATCGTCCAGTCCAGAATTCTGTATGCACGGGCCACCTGCGGGATGGAAGAGGAGCAGTTCCGAGCGAGCATCCAGGAGCTCTTTCAGTCCATCCGCTTTGTGCTGAGCCTTGACAGCCGCAGCTCAGAGAACCTGGTCTTCACGCAGGTCTGAATGGAGGCCGGCATCGCTGTCTGCGTGCAGACCTTACCTTCTCTTTGGAAGTCTTGTTTATCATCGTTTACATTTTTCCATTTGTTCACTCACTCCCAGTTTACATTGATGTTTCATTTCTTAAATTTTGTGTTGTTTCATTTTTTTTTTTTTTTTTTGAAAATTGTTTTCTGTTTCATTCTGTGCATTGTCCTATTTTGCCCCTCTCTTGGCTTGATCTTGGAGGGGTGTGATCCGCTGCATGTCTCTGTGGTAACGCTCCAGGTCTGTCGTCAGTCTCAGTAAGTCACAACATGATGCCTTGGTCCCACAACTATCAGACATGATCTGCCATTGAGGTTTATCTTCGCGGCCCGTTCTCCTGTTTTGACACTAAAGACCGGAGTAGACATAAAGTGACGGCTTGTTTTAACATCTTAGAGAACCGGAGTATAAATAACTGTCACACAACCCTTGTAACAGAGGACTGTTTGACATCTCTGTGTCATCTCTTGAGTTTTTGAAGTGTTTGAACATCGTCCTTTTCTTTATTCGTCTACTAGGCGGCTTTGCTGAACAGCTTCCCTGATATCTTTGATGAGCTGCTGCAGATGTTCACGGTTCAGGAAGTGGCCGAATACGTCCGCGGAACCCTCGGAAGTATGCCCAGCACTGTTGACATTGGCCAGTCGATGGATGTTGTCAAACTGCAGTCGATTGCGCGCACCGTTGAAAGCCGTCTCTTCTTCTTTCCTGGTGAGGATTTGTCTGTAAAAATTCCCAATGATGACATCACAGTCCACCGATGCATTTGAATTCAGTTGCATCCTCTTTCTGTGGCATTTCCTTCAGAGTCACGAAGCATTTTGCTTCCAGTTGTTCTGCACCACATTCACTTGCACTTGCGCCAGCAGAGGGAGCTCCTTATCTGTTCTGGAATCCTTGGCAGCATCTTTTCCATCATCAAAAGCAGTTCTATGGTATGGTGCATTGTCAAGCAAACAGTCGGGCTATCCTTTTCAGTCAGATTCAGCCGTCAAACAATTTAGCTGTCTTGACAGTGGTTCTCAAATACTCCCTAAAAGTTACAGAAATGCTTTTAAACCTGTAAAGTACTCAATGGAAGTTACCTCTCTGTGCTTCAATTTAAATTCCTCTTATACTCTTAAATCTGCAAAATGCTCCCTTAGCCTGAACTAAATACTCAAGATGTATTCATAAGTCACCCGAAATGTTCCTAAATATGCTTATAGGAAAATAACTTTAGTAATGATCGAAAATGTACTACACATCAAAAAACAATACTAACTATGCCTGAATGAATTTTTGAAAACTAACAATTCAAAGTGATGAAATAAGGCATTTAAATAAGTCATGTCTTCCTGTACCACTAGAGGGAGCATGCCTCACTCCAGTGGCACACTTTGAGAATCACTGGTCTCGAATGTGAGCGGTGTCTTTTCAGATGGCATTATAGTCTTAACTCGTCCACCCTCAGGAGTCGTCTGTTCAGGAGGAAGTGGAGATGATGGTGGAGAGCCTCTTGGACGTGTTGCTCCAGACTCTGCTGTCAATCATGAGCAAGTCTCACTCTGTGGAGACAACCAGAGGACAACGCTGCCCCCAGTGCACTGCAGAGATCACGGTAACTGCAATAAACCCTTCCCATGTGTGAATGAAACCATTTTTTTTTTGTGCATTTCAAGGACCCTACCAACCCTTGATGTGTAATTTTCTCTCCTCTAGGGGGAGTATGTGTCCTGTCTCCTTTCTCTGCTCCGACAGATGACAGAGATCCACTTTCATCATCTGCTCAACAACTTCCACAGCAAGGAGGAGCTCAAAGTGAGGAATAAATATCTGAAATCTTTTCCCCTGAAACATGCTTGCCTCATCCCAAAACTCCATACAACACATGTTCATCTCAAGGAGTTCCTGTTAAAGATCTTCTGCGTATTCCGCAACCTGATGAAACTGACAATCTTCCCTCGAGATTGGAGTGTCATGAGACTTCTCACCAGTCAGTGAGTCTGACTTCTTCCTTTGTGACGTGCAGTCATTGTGCCATTGATGGTTCAGGGGACCACGGGCTGCTATTAGATCAGACTCTCTTCAAATTCCTCTGTTGTGAAGGTTACACTTGTGCTGCCATCCCTGTCATCTATTTTTGGTAGCTACCTTTTTGATTTTTGCAGGGCTGACACTGACATGCTTGCTTTGTTTTCCGCAGCATCATCGTTGTGACAACGCAGCTTCTTTCCCCGGCGCTGCACAAGAACTTTTCCGAGGCCGATTTTGATTTCAAGGTGCGTCTGTCTAAACACACCCAAACATCTGTTCCATTTCCATGATGTGCATGGTCTTTGTTTTCCTTGATTAGGTGTGGAACTCCTTTTTCAGCCTGACCGTGCTCTACATCAATCAGCCCAGTCTACAGCTGGAGGCGCTTGGGCCCGCCAAGAGAAAGAAAGTTCTGGACAAGTAAGCAAATTCCGTGTAGTTTGCAGCCTTTCCAATTGCATACAGATCAAGAATACCATGATCTGCACCTCATCACAATCAAGGCCAATTCATACTTTCTGTGTAAATATTGTCAACAAGCGACCCATTTGCGATGAAGACAACGCGCCCCCAACTTTTGTGACGATGAAGAACATCCGCAGCGGCGCCTGCTTTGCATTGCGCTTCTGTGAAGAGATCCGCCGGTGTGCCCGTTCTGATAATTCTCATTTAAAGGAATAAAGTACCACCTCGATGTAACGGACCCAGAATTACATATTTAACGGACAGAAATTATTTTCCAGTCCAGTCAAAACGCCCCAATTCAGTTAGTTTCAGAATTGGCAGCAGTTGGCAGAGAACAAGCAAAGACCGGTCCATGAGTTTTCGGGTTAAAGATCACATTATTATACAGTAGATGAGAGCGGCCCCACAATCATACCTATGTGGCGGCCATGTTGGTCAGGGCAACTTTCCAATCAAAGGACATACATGGCGGATATCTTAGCAGGGTGAATGCCCCATCAAAGGTAATGGTCATTTTGGACTATATTTGGGTGTCTTTCGGCCAAGGCCATGAAAAAAAGGGAAGTATAAGGCAAATCATCCCAAACATACTGTTGTCGATGTTGATGCCCCCCTTTTCCAGGATGCCCCTTCAAAAATTGCCGTTTTACATGTCCCCTCTGCTTTCATTGCATTTTTAAAAATGTGCGGAAATTTGATTAATATGCATTTACGTGTCATAACATCTACCTAACACGATGACGATGAAATTGAATGGAAAATGTCAGAAAATTGGGAAGTCTCAAAAGCACCTTTTGATGAAATCGACTCATACACCCATATGTTGATGATGTTCTCATCCCTTTCTGCAGGTATGGAGACATGAGGGTACTGATGGCATATGAGCTCTTCAGCATGTGGCAAAAATTAGGTTTGACTCATACCGTATATCATTCCCATCATAAACGCACATCACGATGCAGCTCTAACTCTCAACAAAAGACATAGGACAGCTTTTAGTTATTTATTTTTTAAAATTATTTTTAATTTTATTTAGGTGACAACAAACCCCACTTCATCCCAGGAATGATGGGTCCCTTCCTGGGAGTCACCCTGGTCCCTCAGACTGAAGTTCGAAACATCATGATTCCAATTTTCCATGACATGATGGACTGGGAGCAGAGGAAAAATGGAAACTTCAAACAGGTCATCATGCCGTTTTTCATTGCCGCAGTTGTCTAGTCATAGCAAACAAACCCACACGATTTGCTGGATTGCGCCTTTGTGTTGTTTGTAGGTGGAGGCGGAACTGATGGATAAGCTGGACAGCATGGTGTCGGATGGCAAAGGCGACGATAATCACAGGGAGCTCTTCAGCCTTTTGTAAGCATCAACCTTGCTTTATCACTTTCAATATTTTCGTAAAGGTCATCCAACAAACGTATACATATTTTTTTTTCTCCACGTTTCATGTTTCGTGGACCATCACCCGCTGTAGCTGTTTGCTATGGATCTACTTTTGCCCTCGCTGATTTGTTGGTTTGCTCTCTGCCTCTGTGTGGTTCTTAGTTAACGCTTCAATGCACCCTGTAACCTGATAACATGATAAAATTGTCCACTGTAGTAACCGCTGTCCCTGAAAGAGTTAAGGTCCAGACCGTTGTAGCACTGTATATTTATGTCTCTCGGTCCCGGGCTCTTCCTTCCACTGTGCATGAAATAACAAGAATGTTGCTAAAATGAAGACCGCAGTTGCCTTTGGTGCTATTTGTTGAAAAATCATTCCAAAAATGGTTGGAAAAGTCACTAAATACAGCGCCAATATCTTGTAAGTTGGAAATGCTGAAGACAAGTTGTTGTTTTTGTTCATTGGCGCTGCCAACACAAGTGCATATCAAAATAAGAGCGTTTCGTACTTTCCATTTTATTTTGACTTCATAAACGCCGCGAGGGCCTGTCAAAGATTGTGGATGGGTCGGATATTTCCTGCGGGCCCTCTTTTGCCAAGATGTGCTCTAACCTAACCTGTTGAGACAAACGGCTGCCTCACACTGAGTCTTCGGTCCGCTCGAGATATCTTCCCCAGAGGGAGTTTTTGCTTGCTTCTCTCACCGAGCGCTTTCTCATGTGGGGCTCACTTGGCCCTTTAATTCAGTGAGGCGTGTGCTTTGAAGGCTGCTCCATGTATCCAATGAAAATTGGATTGAATTTTCTTTTTGTCTATTTTACCCTAGGACTCAGTTGTTTGGACCTTACCCAAGGTGAGTTACAGAGCTGCCACAGAATTTGGAGTTCAGCTTGCAGCCTCACTAAGGACATGTGGCCGTTGTTTGTGCTCAGTCTACTGGAGAAGATAGAGCAGGAGACCTGGAGAGAGACGGGCATCTCATTTGTCACATCAGTCACAAGGCTTGTGGAACGACTGCTGGACTACAGGTATGTTAATGGTCACGGGCACTGCATGGGCAAAAGAACTGGGACACTTATTCATAACAAAAAACGTCAGTCAAAATGGAAGAAACGACAGTTGTTGCACTTGAAGGAGGTTTCACTCTTTGGAAGTGAGCTAGATTTGCTTGCCTGAATGTGTGCAGTGTGCAAAATGAACATATGCAGCGTTTTGTTAAATGAACTGAATTTTTTAATCAGCTCATCAAAGTCAAAAAAGCTGGCTTGCCTGCAGGACCTTTTATGCAATAATCCTGAAGACCAATTGCTGTGTCAGTTGATTTGAGTCTGTTTGGTATATTTATTTCACAGCACTATTTATTTTGTTTGTTTAGGGACTGCATGAAAGGAGATGAAGTCGAGAATAAAAAAATGGGTGGCTCTGTCAACTTTATGGTGAGTCATCATTTTAATAGCATTACTCTCTTCTGTTCATGTGTTTTCATGTAGTCAATGTACATTCCATTCGTAGTTTTGTAAGGCTACTTTTGTCTTCTCAGTTTTGATTCTGATTGTCATTAGCTTATGTTTGTAAATGTGCTGTGGCTTTGCTTGTGTTCAGCACACCGAGTTGCCTTGTGTCTGGAATGTGCTGTATGAATAAACTTGCCTCGCCTGTGTCCCCACGTTGTTGTTTTAAAAAGACCTTTCTTCACTTCTTAACTCAAACCCAGAACTTCTACAAATCGGAGGTCAACAAGGAGGACATGTACATCCGTTACATCCATAAGCTGTGTGACATGCACCTCCAAGCAGAAGACTTCACAGGTAGTGAAAATACTTCCTCAATTGAGGCAATCGTTTTGGTGCAGAGTTGCCAGCGGTTTAAATTTGTTGTTGCACAAAACATTTTGTATCCAGGGTATGAATTTTGGCTTTATTGACTGTCGGCTTTACAGTTGAACTCGAATTCAGTGCTCCTTTGGAGGCACAGCGCTTTTACAGATGATGTGCTCCCCTCACATACAGTACGTACTGTTGCAACCCTTGCACGTTGTGTGATTTCCTACGGTCTGAGGAGGCCGTGAAGGTAACGCGCGGGGGATTTGTTATGGCCAACAGTAATCCTTTTTGTTTTCATTAAAACGTTTGATTCTCGCTCGCCGCTTGGCCTTCTTCATTCTGTAACGGTACATCACGCATACTGAGACGTGAGTGTTGCCACCCAAAAAAATTCTCTGTGACAAGACTCGCAGTAGTGTCTGACTTGAATCCAAAAATTCCCTTCTCTGCACAGCTCTACCATACAGTAATATATAAAATATACAATATGTGTTTTTGTGAACGGAACTTCAGAAGAGGTTGTCAGTAAATCTAAAAAAAAACTAAATGAATAAAATAAAAATGCACCATGCAGTGTACTGTACTAAAAGTTGGCTGCAGAGGGGACAGAGTGTAGCAGATATAATTTCATCTGTGTGGCTGAACTTTGCTCCTTTGCTCATTAATTCAATAAAAGACAGTTGCTACGCTCCAGGCGGCTTCTGACATCTGTTCACAAAAACATGGCCCGAAATGTCGGCAAAGTTCCGGGATGCTCTTGTGGCCAAACTGTGCAAGCTCTCTGACATGTGTTGCAGATTGTGACACTCCAATATGAAAATACTGTCGTGCACATTTTCTCACACTTTCATGCTGAACTGTGTATCCTTGCTGACAGAGGCTGCATTCACCCTGTTACTGTACTGGGAGCTGCTCCATTGGGAGGACCGGCCCCTGAGGGATTTTCTCCACTATCCCTGCCAGAGCGAGTGGCAACGCAAGGAGAACTTGAGCCGAAAAATTCTTCACTACTTCAACAAGGGCAAGGTAAGGCAATCTTGAGCTTGAGCACACTGACAATGGAACTTGAAATTTGCGGCCTTAAGTACAACAAGAGACGGCTCGATGAGACGAGAAAATCTTTCCCAAATCTCGCCTACAGATGAGCTATTGGCTGTTACATAACTATATTTACCTGTTTACTTTCAAACTTAGCTTCTAGTTATTATGAGTGACGACATGCATTCTGCAGGGTCTGACATTAACAGTGGCCCAATGGCCGGGGGCTGCTGCGTTTACAAATGCAGACTGGGCCGTTACAAATTTCAGAAATACCTACAATTAAATCCATACAATCTTAAAAGAAAATAAATATAATTAATAGAATAAAGAAATGAAAGAAAAGACAAGCCCGGTGGTCGAATGGTTAGCTCGTCGACCTCACGATGCAGAGGTTGTGGGTTCGATCCCAGCTCCCACTTTCCTGTGTGGGGTTTGGATGTTCTCCCCGTGCCTGCGTGGGTAGACGAGAAAATCTTTCCCAAATCTCGCCTACAGATGAGCTATTGGCTGTTACATAACTATATTTACCTGTTTACTTTCAAACTTAGCTTCTAGTTATTATGAGTGACGACATGCATTCTGCAGGGTCTGACATTAACAGTGGCCCAATGGCCGGGGGCTGCTGCGTTTACAAATGCAGACTGGGCCGTTACAAATTTCAGAAATACCTACAATTAAATCCATACAATCTTAAAAGAAAATAAATATAATTAATAGAATAAAGAAATGAAAGAAAAGACAAGCCCGGTGGTCGAATGGTTAGCTCGTCGACCTCACGATGCAGAGGTTGTGGGTTCGATCCCAGCTCCCACTTTCCTGTGTGGGGTTTGGATGTTCTCCCCGTGCCTGCGTGGGTTTTCTCCGAGTACTCCGGTTTCCTCCCACATTCCAAAACCATGCATGGCAGTCTGATTGAACACTCTAAATTGTCCCTAGTTGTGAGTGTGAGCGCGGATGCTTGTTTGTCTCTGTCTGATTGGCTGGAAACCGGTTCAGGGTGTCCCCTGCCTACTGCCCGAAGATGGCTTAGATAGGCTCCTGCATCCCCCCGCCAACCCTTGAGAGGATAAAGCGGATCAGAAAATGGATGGATGGATGGAAGAAAAGACAAATAAATGGAGAACAGTCACCGATCATAGCTGCTTTCTGCTGTTTGCGTCAAGGAAAGCTTTCTGCTGCTTGTGTGAATAAGGAACATTGTCAAATATCCTTCTCACAACTGTGAACTGCTGAGGCAGACCAAGAAAGATATAAGGAACAAACACAGGGGTCGTCTTGTCAGAAGGAGCCGTCTTGCCTCATGGCAACGCAAGGCCTCACACAGCAGCCCAAACGGTGCAGACCATTAACGAGCTGGGCTGTGAACTGCTCCCGCATCCCCCTTACAGCCCAGACCCCGACCTTTCATACTTTCACCTGTTTGGTCCCTCATAAGCGTTCACTAGATTCACCAAGTTTGAAAGTCACAATGAGGTCAAAAGTGTTGCGAGCGACTGGCTGAGACATCAGTCCAAAGATTTTTACGCTGAGGGAATATGGAAGCTTGTGCATGGATGGGAAAAGGGGTGTGACAGTGCTGGGAGACGACATTGAAAAAAAAAAAAGCTTCTACCTGTATTAGAAGTCCTCACACCGCAAAATTCACCTTATTTATTGAATGACCCTCATATTTGCAATCTCAACATTGTTATTTGTTTGCTTTCACAAAAGAGTGCTGCGTTTTGATGATAACATGTGAGATCTGCAGAACAAATTTTCTTCATATTACATTGCAGTATTTCTTTTTGAGTTGTTTAGGGTTTTTTTTTTTCATAGTACAGCTGTTGAACCAACTTTTGCAACAGTACGTAGGTCATAGTCTCTTCAAGATGGATCTGTCAAAGTTTACAAGCAGGTGTTGAGGGAGCTGGGCTTGACATTAGTCTTTGACGCGCTTTCCGCATCTGACGACGATTAACCGGAAGTTGCAGTCATTCACAAGCTCTATTTTGGAATGACAATGGAACAGTGGTACCATTTCATACAGGATGTTCTTCTGTCCAAAAAGCCTCCTTTCGTTCAATCTGCAATACGGGTCAAATATCTGCTCAAAATGTGATTTCCTCCCTACAGTCTATCTTCCCCGGCTGGTATTCATCCACAAAATGTAATTATTTGAGAGGGCTCTGCACTTTAGTGAGACCAAATCCCCTAGGAGCAACCGAGAAGCAAATTGTGGCAAGATTTGACCAATCAGACTGTAGTGCTGCAAACCAATGCACCACCGTGCTGCCACCGGTACATAGTAGATTGAGTATAGAGTGCTGTGTCGTAGGTATGTCACGAAAAAACGGTTTGAACCGGAAAAACGTTTTTTTGATTTTCATCTTTGAAATGTATCAAAATGTATAGATCTTAGAAGGGAATGGCACATACAGTTTTGACAACTTCTTTCTTTCAAATGTGGGTAAATGACAACCAAAAAGTTATTGCTTCATACCCTCTCGAACACAGCCATACCATATTGAATCGAATTGTAAGCTCACTGAGTCGCGCCAAAGTTAATGGTTCCATTTTCAAATTGAATCGTCACACATAACGTATCGAAAACTGTATGGAATTGTCTCTTGTAGAGGGATGCCCACTCCTCCTAAATAGGTTAGGTCACCTACATGGTTCCACGAAAATGCTTTCATGGCCAGGACGCTGAGATTTTAGATTTATTTACATTTTTTTGCTCAGAGTCCCCATATTTCTAAAGGAATGTTAAGAATTCGACTTTCCTTGGATTTTGTCTTGCAGTGTTGGGAATACGGCATCTCTCTGTGTCGGGAGCTGGCTTTCCAGTATGAGACATTATATGATTACCAGAGCCTCAGCTGGATACGGGTAAGTCAAGTGTGTGCGCTTCCTTGTGCTCTCGTTGCCAAAGTATTCACCCAATGACTTTGCCATTTTCATCCCATGTTATTCTATGGAAGAAAATGGAGGCAGCCTACTATGACAACATTATTGAACAGCAGCGGATTGAACCCGAATTTTTCCGAATGGGCTTCTATGGCAGGAAGTTTCCCTTCTTCCTCAGGGTAAGTCTGAAGAAGAGAGGACGTCGTTAAAAGTCATTGAAGTTCAAATTCAAGTTTTTTTTTTCCAATGAATATGTTTAACTGCTTCTCATATGTTGACCTGCAGCATATTAAATTTACAGTATGTCTCATAAACATAAAGTGATGTGCCCCCCCCCTCCTCACACACACACATTTCTCTGTATGAGGCCCTCAGTCAAAAAAGTTGAGATATCTCTTTTTTAAATGAAAAGAGCATTTTGCATTTGTATACTTTATACTCAACATACTAATACTTTTTGTATATTTCTGAGCCCACTGTTCAAAATGCTCCTTTAGCCACTTTGTCCACGTGTCACTCTCGTTCATGTGATGGTCACTTTGCCTCTTTCCAGAACAAAGAGTTTGTCTGTCGTGGCTATGACTATGAACGGCTGGAGGACTTCCAGCAAAGGATGCTGGGAGAATTTCCGCAAGCAATCGCCATGCAGCATCCCAACCAACCCGATGACACCATCCTGCAGAGTGATGCTCAGTGTATCCCACTCACTGCCCTATGGCCAAAATGTTTTTTTTTTTTTCCCCCTGCCGCTGCAGTGTTCTTTTTCTGTTTTTGTCAGATAGTGAATCATAGAGGTAATGTTGTAATAGTGTCACAAAAAAAGCAACATTCAAATACATAAGAGGGTGATATAACTGCTTCACCAAATTATGCCAATGTCAAACTTACAGTGGATATAAAAAGTCTACACACCCTTGTTCAAATGCAAGGATTTTGCAATATCAAAATGAGACCAAGATAAATCATTTTAAAGTCCTTTCAACATTAATGTGACCTCTAACCAATGACGTTCAAAACTCAGGCGAGTACTTGTAATTAAAGTGCCTTCTAAATAACCACCCACCCAAATTTCATCTATTCTCGTAGGCTTGACCTGATATTCATGTTTTTTGTAGCAGAAGCCTGATTTTTTATTTTTTTTTGGGTGTACGTTCACGAACATTGACTGCTATTTCAAGCTGTTCATAATTCCTTCCACTTTTTCTAAGGCCCTGTTCCAGTTGGATAAAGAAAGGCCCCAAAGCATGACGCTGCCACCATTGCACTTCACTGTTAGGCATGGCTGTGCCAAAACATTCCTTTTGGAATTATGGCCAAAATGTTTAGCCTTCACAAAATGTCTCAAACACGAGTAGGAAAATGGTCCAAGGTAGAACTTTTTAGCCATGATTCCAAAAGGTATCTTTGGCTCAAACACAAAAAGTCAAGCAAAGCTGAATAGAAGAGCTGAATTTGATTCAGGGTTAATTGGAGGCGCTTTAAAAGGTGGCAGGTGTGTGTTGACTCCCATTAGACGTGAGTTTGAATGTCAGCAGTCAATTCTGAACACAGTCAGGGAGACGGTTCTCTTTTTGGCTCTAAACAACACCAAAATGGACAGAAAATCTTAACCAAAGTGCTTTAATTGCAGACTTTCAGCTTGTGAATTCACAGTTCACTCAAATCTGGTGAACATTATAGGAATTGCAACAGTTTGTCTGTGTGTTTTTCACTTTTTAAGAGACCAAATTTAATGGGACAGACTTTCTCCTTGTAATGCTTGGTTCCAAATCGTTTGCACTCAGTTACGGCTTGAATTCTGCAATGTATCATTTGACATCAGCGGCACTCCCTGATGATGCCCTGCCAGGTCTCGACTGCAACTGATCTCACTTGTTCTTGGGTCAGATTCCCTTAAATTTTGTCTTCAAAAAAATGAAATGCACGCTCACTCGGATTCAGGGCAGGTGATTGACTTGGCCATTGCATAACTTTTATGCCTTCTAAAACTCCTTGGTTGCTTTCGCAGTACGCTTGGGGTCATTGTCCACCTGCGTTGTGAAGCGTCGTCGTCCAGTGAGCATTTAGCTGAACATGAGCAGATAATAAGATTGCTCGAAACATTTCACAATTCATCTTGCTGTGCGGCGGCCCGATGGTCCAGTGGTCAGCGTGTCGACCTCACAGTGCAGAGGTACCGGGTGCAATTTCAGCTCCGGCCTCACTGCGTGGAGTTTGCATGTTCTCCCGGGCCTGCGTGGGTTTTCTCCGGGTACTCCGGTTTCCTCCCACATTCCAAAGCAGGCTGATTGAACACTCTAAATTGTCCCTTGGTGTGAGTGTGAGCGTGGATGGTTGTTCGTCTGTGTGTGCCCTGCGATTGGCTGGCAACCGGTTTCGGGGTGTCCCCCGCCTACTGCCCAAAGACGGCTGGGATAAGCTCCAGCAACCCCCGCGACCCTTGTGAGGATAAACGGATCGGAAAATGGATGGATGGCACAACTCTTTCCAGGTCACAGTGTGTGTGTGTGCGCGTGTGTGTGTGGACCTGACGGTCCAATGGCTATAAAGAGGACAGTAAATCAATACAAGTACTGTAATATTGTAGTGTACTTTCTGCCTTCGTGCCTCCTGCCTGTCTGTGTGTTCCTTGACACGTAGCTTGAAGATTTGCAGATCTATGCAGTGACTCCAGTGTCAGACATCTCAGATGTGCCTCAACTGGAGCGAGTGCCCGAGAGGATCAAGAGCTTCTACCGCATAAACAACGTCAGCCGCTTCCACTATGACAGGCCTTTCCACAAGGGCCCCAAGGACCGCGAAAATGAGTTCAGGGTACGGTGAGGAAGTCGCTCTCGAAATTTAGATGTGGCACGACTTGAAACGCATGGCTCCTTCAAGTGAGGCCCAGATGCTGCAAAATTAGCGATCACACCACTCTGTGGTGAGAAAGGAGAACTTAATGCTGCAGTGTCTGACCGTGACTAAGTGCAGTGCTCAGCAAGTACAATACAGCTCCTTTGGAACATAAGGAGTTTTTAATCCAGTTCTCAGCGAAGACAAAATCAATTCAAGTCAGAATTTTCATGATGATTAGACTCACCTGTAGTTGTGTTTAATTGAGCTGTACAGGCATCCCTCGCCATTGTACAGCTTCACTGCATCCCAATTTTTAAAAATGTTCATCAAAGAAGCTGGAGTGTATCGTGTACCACAACAGCATGACTATGATCACCAACAAAATGTAATGCATTGGCGTTCGCCACTGAGAGAGGCAACAGATGGTGAGAACAGGTTGTCATTCGCAATGCTGCCGTGGCTGCAGACACAAATGTCGAAAAAGTGTCTGCAGGTGTTTGACATTTAAGTTATAATACTGTATTGCAAAATTAAAGCTGAATATGTCCCAAGATGTCAACAACACTTCGAGTATTGTAACTGTGGTGGGTGAAGATGCCGTCACTTTAGTCATCAACACTGCAGTGCAATGTAGCAAGAACATTTTTCTCGTGGGGGAATTAGGAAAAGGGCAAAGACAAAAAGGAGCCACAGTAAGAACGTCATATTTTGATTCATGATATATCAGCATCCCTTATTGAAATGATAGGATGCCCTCCTATCATCCTATCAAAGAAGGTGAAGGACAATTTGTAAATTGTGTAAATTGTCATTCAAACTGTTGATTCAATTTGGATAAGACAATTTTCTTTCACTCCATACATACATACATACATACATACATACATACATACATACATACATACATACATACATACATACATACATACATATTACTCACGTTTTACAATCACTAAGTTCATAAACTGCATGTTTTCAGAGGTTCATGCAGGACGCAGGTATGCCAAATTGACCTAAATATGAAACCGAGAGCCTTTCACGTCAATTCTTCAGTGCGCTGGCGGATAGACGTGGTGCGTTGCAGGACTGCCCATTCCCCCACTCTTACACAGTGACCCCAATGTGAGCCACGATGCCAGGTGTAGATGTCTCTGTTGTCTGCTTGATCCAACAGAGCCTGTGGATTGAGAGAACCACACTGATCCTCTCCCGCCCTCTCCCGGGCATCTCCCGCTGGGCCGAGGTGGAAAGGAGAGAAGTGGTGAGCAACATTGTGTGTCGTATTTACTGTAACTGTGTCTATTCCCGAGGCTCTAGAATCATCCTTTCCTTCCTTATCAGGTAACGCTCCTTCTATTTTGTATTTTCCTTGTTAGTAGGATCTGAAAAAAAGCTATGCAATTGCATATCTTCTTGTGTTTCTCTGTAAAATTCTGTTGCCTGAAATAAATGAGAAAAACCAAAACAAGGATTATACTTGCAGGTGGAGGTGAGCCCTCTGGAGAATGCCATCTACGTGGTGGAAAATAAAACCCAGGAGTTGCGCACTCTGATCAGCCAGTACCAGCACAGACAACATCACGGCAACATCAACCCGCTCAGCATGTGCCTCAACGGGGTCATCGACGCCGCGGTGAATGGCGGCATCGCCAGATACCAAGAGGTAGACACAGAGCACCGGCTCACGTGTGCAATTGTCTTGACCCTTGGACCCTTGCCTCTTCAACAGGCGTTTTTTGACAAGGACTACATCAGCAGTCACCCTGAGGACGCTGAGAGGATCACGCACCTCAAGGACATGATGCAGGTGCAGGTCAGACTGAGCTTTCAACCCCCCCCCCCCAACCCTCCCCAAAAGGACAGCATTTTTTGTAGTGTATATTCTAACAAGGATAAATGGTACTGCTGTATATCGTACAATATAAAAAAAAAAATCATTAAATGCGGCTCTTTTTGGCTTGTCCGCCTTGGCCAACTGACGGCAGTGTAAGACTGCATTCGCATTGCAGGTCAATTCTGATATTTTCGCCAAAATGTCACATGCAGCTCATTTCCTTGAGAAGTTCTTCAAAAGAACTTCAAGTTGTGAAATGCCACTCCTAATTGAGCCTTTCTGTCAAACTAAACATCATACAAATTACACTTTGTGCGTTTAAAACAAGCACATCATTTAGCCTTTCAGTCCGCTAGTTTGATGCTAATGCTAAATGAAATTGATGTTACATTCCAGAAACATACAGAATTTACAGTAACATGTTATTTATCCTCTGGGAAGAAAAAATATTAGTGTCTTACTGATGAGCTGAGAGAGGCTTTGCTTCATCTCTATGAACAGTAAATCTGTTTGTCGATCCTATACTGCCCCCAGTTGGCCCAGGCGGGCACACCAGAAGGAGCGGCAGTGTGACACAAACTGTTTAGTTCTTTCATTCAACTGAGTTATGTTTATGAAAGGAGTAGATTTTCCACATTTGTTGATTTCTTGCTGTAGGTCCACATTCTTGGGGTGGGTCTGGCTGTTCATGAGAAGCTGGTCCACCCGGAGATGCGTCCACTGCACAAAAAGCTAGTGGACCAGTTCCACATGATGAGGACTGGGTTGCACCACGTGAGTTACGGCATGGGACAGTTAAACACCTTGACATTTTTTGGCTTTCTCCCTAAATGCAGCTATAGAATACTGGTTTCGCATAGCGCCATGCAATTAATCAGATTTTAATCGTAATCACCTTTTTGGCTGGTACGGTTAACCCCGGGGTCGGCAACACGCGGCTCCAGAGCCGCATGCAGCTCTTTAGCGACATCGAGTGGCTCCCTGGAGCTTTATAAAAAATTGTTTGAAAGTGGAAAAATATTTTGATAATAGGCTAATATAGCTGAAATAGATATAGATACATGTCGCAGCAAAAGCAGAGCTGTGGGGTTGTTCTTTTTTTAAACGTACACTTTATTTATGCTTTTAACAGTCTCGACAAACACAGACACGTCTGCGTCCGATTCCGTGCCTTCTCTCTTCTCGTTCGACTCGAGAGGCGTTCAAAGACAGCCTCAGACAAACGGAAATTAATGATCACTTCACTGACACTAAGAAAAGCGAAAATAATGCACCAAAACAAAAAAATCAAGCAAGGAAATTACAAAATAAATTCTATGAGGGCGTTTGTGAACACACAACAAAGGAATGAATAACATAAACAATTCTGAGACAGTCCAGTCTCCTACATACATACAGCATGTGTTTCCTTCATTGTAAGTTTTATAGAAGGCTTTTTTTTTTTTGCGGCTCCAGACACATTTGTTTTTTGTTTTTTGTGTCCTATATGGCTCTTTCAACATTTTGGGTTTCTGACCCCTGGGTTAACCTGATCGTCACATTTTTACACTATTGACATGTGAGCGGTGTAAATATTCAGAGTAGTATATATTTGGGACACAGCAGGGTGTGCCCGGCGTGGACCGTTTTGGCCCTGCTGGCTGCTCCGGCGTCAATTCTACGAGAGGCGTCCTCTCCTCCCACAGCCACATGAGCCCTGAGAGTCTGAGGCTCATACACAGACACAGGTCAGTCACCAAACACACACACTTTAGTTCATCTGCACCATACGCTGAGCTCAAATCTCTCCTGGTATTCAAATGAAGGATTTGCGGAAATTTCATTCACCCTGAAAAAGGAATAGTCGCTACATTGCGGTTCCCTTTTTGTGGATCTCATGCCTCATGGGATTTTGCTGCGATTTTTTTTTTTCCACAAAAGCTGTTTCTGCTGAATCATGTTGCAATAACCGCGAGACGAGAGGAAAGTGTGTAAAAAACAAAAACATGTCGAAACTAAGGTTAGGATCATTTTGCATGTGATAAAAGAAGCTAAAGTGCAATGTAACTTTTGCAAAGGACAACTGGCTTCATTTCAGGGTTGGGAGGGTGACTCTAAAAATATATTCTGATACAGTTAGTAGTTACAAAATCTGTTACAAAATCTTATGAATAATGAAATACAAGTATCATAATAGTCAAGGAATGTACTGTAACTTTCTTTTCATTACTTTTTAATTATTCCAAAATCTAAAAGACAAATAAAGACTGAATCGATTAACACACACACACACACACACACACACACAACTGTACTGTATGAACAGGGGAAGTGCACCAGCTGCGAGGGTCGTGACGATGTGAAGGAATACGCTCACTTCCGCTCGGCGTTGAAGATCCTCATGTTCAGCGAGAACGACACCTGGGAAATCTGCAAGCTGCTCGCAGCCATCCTGTATATATATATATATATATAAAGTCCTAATTGCCCCACGGGGATAAATAAAGTTTTCTGAATCTGAATCTGCAATGTGGATTAAATGTCAGCCCCTAACATGAATGAGTTAATGAATATCATCACCTACAGTATTGATGTTCTGCTGTTTTTTTGTTTTCCTCAAGAGAGTCCCAGATTTTCTCTTTAACCAATTGTCTCGTGCAGCCCTCTGAACCTGCAGGGTTCGATCCGTCACTCGTCCTCCTCGCTGTCCTCTCACACATCGAGCGAGACAGGAACAGGAAACTTGGCCATAATGACGGAGGGTCTGATGGGGGATCACCCAGAAGAGGCCATACACATGCAGGTGAGGCTTGAAATCTAAAAAGCGCACTTTCGTGTTCTCAATTTTATTTCATGATTCTTAAACACTGATGCTTTATTGGGGTGAAAGGTTTGGAATTCAGTTATAACTTGAGTTGTGAGTTCTGTGACTCTGCTAATGAATTAAAACACTCCTATCTCAAATTATTTTTTGGCATTGAAATGTATGGAAATGCCGTTCATCAGTTTCAGCCTCCACTACAATCAATGCTGAAGACGTGTTTTGATTTTTTTAAGGAAATAGCATTCTTTAATACTATACTTCATAAAAATAAAAAGTAAAAACATACAGTCATGACATAAATTGAATGTAAAGAAATTAAACAGTGTTTTGCATTAATTCAATAGACATTGGGCTGCTCCCTCTGGTATATGCACCACCTGAGCCAGGAAAATTGAGACATACTGATAAACTGTACTGTAAGTCAGTGTTAGTAGTCATCTTTTGCAGAGGATAAGGAATATATGACTGTTCCTTAGGGTGGTCCATTTTGGAAAAGTTTGTCGGATTCGTCGGGCCGGGTCGGAAATCTTGTCGATACTATGACACAAGGATGTGTGCAAAATTTTATTCCGATCGGATAATTTTATCCCGTCCCGCAGAGCGACCAAAGTTTCCCCTATGGAAAGAATGTTACGGGGCTGAATGGTAGTACGGTTTCTCCCGTACAGTAAGGATTTTGTTTTGCTCAGTTCGCACTTGCAATAATTCAAAGACGGAAGACAGGAACGCATGTATTGCAAAAAAGGCAACCGTGGTTATCCTTCAACACTGGTGAGATTGTTGGTCCATGTTAACTGGTCCATCTGTCTATCTGTCCATCTGTCTATAATGTCCATCAACACTAGTGACACTGTTAGACCGCAAAAAAAACGAAATCCGCCGTGCGTGCCATCCCATGCCTACTTCGCGCACGGGTGCAACGCCCGGTGTCGCTCCACGACCTGCAGAAGGTGCTGTCGCTGTTCCTCGTCGCGCGTAATGGCGCCGCAGAAC
>NW_017805153.1:4389194-4410377 GCF_001891065.2 Hippocampus comes | reverse complement strand
CAGCGTCCAGTAAGAATTCCGGCGATTCTCGACTTCAATTGAAAGATATTAGCTCGCCAGTAGGTGACCGTTGTGTGTTAGGCGTGCGTTTGAGTTTGTCTCCGGCTGCTGAGAGCAGCGATGGAATGGTTAGTTAGTCAGGAGGTGATCGTTCGGGCAACATTCAGCCCAGCCAGTGTCACGCATGGCAAAATACACGGTTAAAATACACATGTTCACCCTATTGAGACCAGTTGTTATGGTGGAAACTTTGGCCGCTTTGCGGGACGGGAAAATATCATCAGATCGGAATGAAATTTTGCACAGAACCTTGTACCATAGTATCGACAAGAATTCCGACCCGGCCCGACGAATCCGACAAACTTTTTTTTTTGCCATGAAAATGTGGACCACCCTACTGTTCCTGTTATGTTGTCTGTCTCCATATGTTGCTGCACTGTTGTATCACAATCTGCAATTGCACCGCATTAAGATGCTATTTAGTATTAGCCTTATGCTCGTGGACAAAAAGTTTGTTTTAAGTACACCAAGTGCAATCTTTGGTTTATGTTTAATTTGACTGTGAACTTTAACTGGGAGAGGCAATAATCATCTTGAAGCCTCTTCTTTTTTTTTTTTAACTGTTCACCATTTTCCAAAATGTGTCTTATTTTGAAATTAGGTGGTGTTGAGTTCACTGCCACCATACAGCACCCGTATCGCAAGTATGCACTTGCAAGTCAAAGCAAAAGGACAAAAGAATCACCCAACAGCGGCTGTTTTTTTCTTTCTTTTTCGAAAAACTCGCCAATTGGGTCACTCGTATCTCAGGGCACCACTGTGCAAAAGTAGAGATTTCTTATCAATGTCAGTGCTCCAGCAGCCTCATCTCTCAAACCTTCAGGGATGACCTGTCTGTTCAATTAAAACCAATACAGGATCTGGATGACACAGCACACTACACTGACACTGCCCATACTTGCTGTCGAGATTCTGTTTAGGAACTTATCTTATCTTTATTCCCTGAACGACAATCTCATTCCTGCCTCATCCATGTATTTTGCTTTGCAGCCGAGCCCTTCATCCTCCAGCCTGAGCTCGATACGTTCCAACTCCTCCCAAATTATAAACTCTGCTCCCTCGAGTGCCAGAGGTATGTAACTGTATCTGGTTGGAAATGCTTCTTTGCGATAGCCTCGCATGATGTGGTCGTGTATTGTATGACAGTCACTGTGGAAATAAATAACAATAATCCTGTTTCCTTATGCATGAACTGTATACTGAACAGACACTACATACATTTACTGTGTACCTTTTCATCACTTCAATTATTTCCCTATGGAATAACGCTTATCTACCGTGGTTCTTTTTATAAAAGCATATTGCTGCCACAACAGGGAAAAAAAAGACTTATGACATCACTGATCATGATAAATTTGACTTCCGTGTTCGGCAAAGCAAAGTAAAGCAATTTTTTTTTTTTTTTTGGTTCAGGTCACTCAAGTGTTTGTGCCTTCTTCTCAAACACTTGAGGGCCTATTTTCGTAGACTGCTGCCCGTGTCGTCGGCGTAATAACTGGCGCAACTTTATTTTAGTGTCAGGACAGGTCCAATCTAGCATTTTTGGGGCCGTTTTGCACCTCATTGGGCGTTCCGGCACACAGAGCTGCCGCGACCCCCGACACACCTGCTAATTTGGTCACAGAAAGTAGACTACGCTCGGCGCAATTCCATTTTCGTACTAGAGCAGGTCTAGTTTAGCGTGTGTGAATTTGGTAGCCCGTGCTGCGCATCACTAGGTGTTCTGGAAACGAGGTTGTTTTCTATGACACGGCCTCCGGCACAGATTTGGTTTCAAAAGGTAGACGAGAGTTTAGCCTAACAAAAAGCAGGTCTAACTCAAAGTGTCGGTAGTATAATGCGATTTATCCAGCGAGTCTATTTCTGTTTCCACAATTTGTACTCGGGCGTTCTGTACTCTGACCTTTTTGATTTGAATCCAAATGAGAGATGCCGCTAGGATTGGCCGGGAAAAGGCTACTTCCATCCCACAACGGCGCACAACGGCGCAAATGTGTCATGTCTAGCAAAACACCAAAAGAAAGAAAACGCCACCCATGCTCACAGTTAGATTGCACTTTTTGCTAGACTTGTGCTGGGAACAAAAATAGGCCCCTTGGCCTTATTTTTTCACAGTACTTTAGAGTTATGCAGCTATGTGGCAGCAATACACTTACGTCCCCTTCACATTTTACATGTACCGATTCTTCCCGTCACAGGCTCGCCCTCCTTGCCTGACAAGGCCAAACACAACAGGGAAGTGATGATCCTGCTGCCATCCCATCGTGAAAGGGCGAACAATTCCATGTACTACAACATGGCAGAAAACGGACAGGTAAGCTGGAATGTGTCCAGATCATGTGAGAGACAATCATTTTGCTGACCATTTCCGAAACCAGCACAGCCTCTGACACTGTATTTGTCATCTTGTCCAGAATAACCAGGTGCAGCGTGCCTTACTGCAACAAGTTAGCCCCTGCAAACCGTGTGCAGATCCTCACATGACGCTGCCGGAGAAAGGTGCACCACAAACCTCGTGAAATATTTCATTTGTGTTATTTGCAAGCATGATCACCCTTTTCTTTTGCCTGCAGTGTTTCCGAATGCTACCAACAGCTGGAACCTGGATGGAGAGAACAGGGACCAGGTGTCCTACATGCCAACTTCTTCTGGAGGTATAATTATGCCCCCCGTCCCTCCTCGATCTTTCCCACCAGGTAATGTCCTGTTTACAGCACGTTTTGCACAGCCCTTTTTTCATGATATAGAGCATGAGTCAACATGCGGTTGCCAACTCCTGATTTGGGGCCAGATGCTTGGCTGTATGAACCCGAAAATAGAAAATCAACATGGTTGTGCTTTAAAAAAAGAAGCTTTGTCATCCATGATATTTTTTTTTTTCTAGGACACTTCCTGATGCACTGCGATGCATTTAACTCCCAGAACAGTGATCCTCCACCTGCCCTGCCTGTGCGTTCACTTCGAAAGGTACAAACGTGGGAGGGGGATTATGATATTGAGGTGTAATTATATATACAGGGTGGGCCATAATTTTCAATACATTTCATCTTGGGCAGCCTTTTTCAATTATATCATGTGCCGAATATGATTACCATTGTTTTGAAATCAGTTATGTGTTTTTCACTGTTGATGAATTTGCAGAAGCACATTTGAAGATATGCTTGTCATAGCGTTGGTGATAACTGGATTATTGGATGGATCCAGTCAGACCTTCTGGAGTAAATGAATAACGAAAATCACATTCACATTTTTATGAGGTTTTTGTGGCTTTATTTATTGATTTATTTTTACATTATACAAGGTCAAAGTTTCGACGCGATTTGTCTTGTTCTCATTTTGACATCACGAAAAAAGTTGCCTTTAATATCAACTTTATGGTTAGAAGGTTTTCTTCATCCCCTTGCGTTCACTTGCTCGACACATGCCCATTTGTCATCTGCCACAACACCCTTTTCATCTCCAGTGGCAACATCCTAATCAATGCACTTCTCAAATCAGTTTTTGTCACAACGATGAAGGCATGGCGGCTCTCCATGCAGGTTGAGTTGTTCTTCACGCGTTCTGTAACAAGTTCTGTTTGTCCCTGGTCTCCCTCCAGTCACCCCTCCACCCAATTCCCGGTTCCCCCACCAGCCCTCAGTCAGCTTTGGGGGGCAGTAACTCCACCCTGTCCGGCAGCGCCAGCAGCGGCGTTTCATCCCTGAGCGAGAGTAACTTCAGCGGCCAGTATCCCGATCCCGGCCCCATCAGGAATGACGCCTTGGAGCCGCTGCCCAGCCACCTGTGGTCGCCTCCCGACGAGTACCTGGCCTCTTCCTACCTGCACATTCACTACGGCACGGCAGAGATGGACTCGGTGGACCCGGTCCGCCCATTCCACTACCGCAGCCCCACCTCGCACCCTCACTCCCACCCTCACACTCACGCTCACGCTCACGCTCACTCTGGGCTGGACGGCCACTCCCACGGGCCGGCCGCTCACCATCACCCACCCACCCACGGTCCTCATCACATCCCTTATCGCAGGCCTCAGCCCCCGGCCATCCCGCCCAAGCCCTACCTGAGGGAGGGCTGCATCCCGGAAGAGGACCTGCAGCCTCAGCCCATTCCGCTGCCCCGCAGGATCTTCCACTCCCCCCACGGCCACAGGGATGAGCAGGGCAAGCACGCCTGGGAGCAATGCATCAGTGAGGAGCACGAGGAGACGCAGTGATCCCAAAAGGGGTCTTCCCTTCATGTGCACTGAGTGGAAGTCCGGCAGGAGAGGATGGTCCCTTGCTGCATTTTCCATTCAGTGCGCGTGAGGGCGACGGTGGTGCGCGCCGCACATTTTGGCCGCCCCGGCGTGTTTAAAATAGAAAATGAGCCACCGACTCAGAGGCCAGAAAAAAGATCTTGATTGTACACAGTTGTACAAGTTGTCTGTGAGCATGTTTTCCATTTGAGAATAATTTGACAGCCGTTTTGTGAAGTCTAGCGACCATGATCACGCCTGTGCCGGATGAACTCACAACGCAGTGTCAGGTGGTTGTTATTCACAGTGATGTGACTTCTTCTGCTTTCAACGCTTCACATACAGCAATTGTTGTTTTGATAAATTTGCTACACGCTCGTGTTTTCAAAAGGCTTCATATGTCCACTCCACTGTTAAGTGCTCCTTAATAGTGTCTCATGACTGGAATGACGCGCTCTTTTCCGTGTCACGGCTAAGACGTTGAACGGGTTGCGAAGGTCGGACCGCCATCTCAAGGGACTGACTATTCTCCATCCGTACCATGCGTATGGAAACCCACGTGAATGTATTCCAGATGATCTACTTGTACAGCAAACCTCAAATTGCAGGCCTGATTCTTCAGATTATTTTTTGGATTTGAGGCTTTGTTGAGGACCTAAAGCGATGGAGTGTGGAGTGACAGGCTGTCTGGAACGAGTCACTCCCCAAAAGCGTCATGTTCTCCGTGAATGAAGGCTGCAAGGACTCTTCACTTCACACCTTTCTCTGTCACGCTTTCTGCTCCCCTCTCCTTAACCGTATCAGATCCTGTTAAGCAGTGAGGGCTAAACCTGGATGATGACACTGTCAAGCCCCCGACCCACTCAGAAAGTGTTGGAATCGCCTACTTGCCTTAAGTGCAGTCACATACAGTTTGACCTCTCATCTGAACTGGAAGCTCTTCTTTGTGTTCACTCCCTTGTGGAAAAATGGACCCACTTTGTGATGTTTTTCTTTTTTTGCTTTGGTTTCAGGTTGTGGTGTAGAGCCGATTATTTCTTTATCCTATCTGCGACTCTTCTCCTCGTGGCCTGTGACGTGAATACGAGTGATGTGTTTCAGGCGGAGAGCGGGCGTTATTTGTTTCAATGCGGTGGCTGGGAAGGTGATGTTGAGGTGTTTTTTTTTCTTCTTCATCCCTTGGTTTTTAATTTGGCAGGCGGAGGCTTTGTCTTACTGTATATCACATTTCCAGCTGACTAGACGACATCTATTTTTGTATGTGAGATCATCAGTGGTGTGAGCTTATT
Source organism: Hippocampus comes (assembly GCF_001891065.2). Lineage (NCBI taxonomy): Eukaryota > Metazoa > Chordata > Actinopteri > Syngnathiformes > Syngnathidae > Hippocampus > Hippocampus comes. The sequence continues at coordinate 4,404,794 of NW_017805153.1, read as the reverse complement.
TGCAAAGGGCCCCGTACCGCACGCGTTGCTGTACTGTATGGAAATGAGCCTGTGGTAAGAGAGAAACACCATGCGAGTATCGACGGAAGAAGAGAACTACACCATGAGTCAAAACTCAAAACTACCGGAACGATTACAATTTTCCAGTGTAAATTCTGTTCCTGTACATACCGCGGTATTGTGAGATATTTTTGAGAATTAATGCAGACACCCCCGAAAAAGGTTTATCGTGGTTTTGTGTATATACATGTACTCCAGAGATCAATGTAATTGATAACTATCTATAATCGGTGTTTGAAAAAGGAAGAATTCATTAGACTGTGGCCGTCTCCACCCTTCTTGACTATGAGTCTCATATAAATAATTTATACACTTTTCAATGTGCTTTCCTGTACATATGGTGTTAGCATGATCGGACAGTGTTTGGTTGTAAAAGTGGTTTTCCTACTCCCATAACTGCTGTGGTATGGAATTCATTAACGATGCCAAACAATAAAGACAATCTTTTATCAGCATCCCCAACTGGCACCCCCTTTGTCTTTGCACGGCTAAGCGAAGTAGCCTGACCTCACCAGTAGGCGGCGGTATGAGTATTCAAGTCCTTGTTCAAATACTTTTGAGCTCCTGAAACGGGAGGTACTCTGCATAATGGCTGTAATTCATATCCTTTTGAAGAATTAAACCTGAAAGTCTGTCCTTCAATCAAACATTGTTGGTTGTTATTTCAAGCCCGTTGTGGTGGTGTATGAAGTCGTGATCAAAACCTGATGTTGTCTGTACCTCTGACATCCCCCCCCCCAGGATGCACGTCATAAAATGAGTCGTGGCGATTACGATCTGCTTTCGAACGCAATCAGTGTGTCTGTACATTGGTTGCATCTTGCTTCTCCAGTTGCGAGTAAAAAAAAAAAAAAACTAACACTGGGAATAATCACCTCTGTGTGCACCACGTGTCCCTAAATGTGCAATCCTGCCCTTCTGTTAGATTGATGGAACAGAGGTGTGGTTTGCGTAGTTAAGAGTGCAGCCAGATCATTCCACGTTTGGAGGAAAATGTCAGCACCAATATTTTTGCAAAAACTGACCATGTCCTTTATTTATGTTGTCTGTAAAGCCGGTGGGGAGTAAACCAACCTAAAATTTCAGCTATCCTGCTCAACCAGCAATGTTACACTTTTGGGGTATTTTGTTTGTCATATCTCATATTTTGCTATATTCAACTACTAAATATGCTCAGGCACAGCGTGATGAATTTCATTTTTTAACATGATAAATTCGAGTTCATCCCTTTTGTCCGCCAGAGGCAGTGCCTTCCAGCACAGAATAATTTATAGGGGGCGGCCGTGGCTCGGAGGTAGAGCGGGTCGTCCACGAACAGCAGGGTCCAGTTTTCAAATCCCAGTCTGTCCGAGTCACATGTTGTTGTGTCCTTGTGTGAGACACGTCACCCACCGAGGCTCCGGTGCCATTCTCACTGGTGTGCAGCTGGGTGTGAGTGTTTGGTGGTGGTCGAAGAGGTCATAAGGTGCACACTGGCAGCCAGGCTTCCGTCAGCCTGCACCAGGGCAGCTGTGACTACAGACAAACTTTACCACCACAAGAGTGTGAATGTGCGAGTGCCTGAATAATGTCTCCATTGTTAGCTTAGAGTGTCCATTGTCCACAAAAGCACCATACAAATCTGATGCCTTATTATTATTATTTCTAACACCAGTGAAGTAACAAAGAATCGCAAACACAAACCTCACAAAGAAGCCTTCAAAGGCCACACCTACCGGGATGAAGATCGGCGACATCCACAGTATAAAATCTGGAGAAAGCGCCAAGCGTCGACAAGGAATAAGTAGCACAGATGCCTTGCAAGGATACCCGCCTCAGAGCGGCCCATGACATGGCAACAGCAGTGTGTTGAGAATCCTTCTGATTATTGTCAGGTCTCATAATTCATCTCAAAGTACGCAGCTTGCCATTAAGAATGGATTTGGTCACGATATGGGGGAAACCAGTGGATGCTGACATTCTTGTAATATTTTAAAATTTGAAACATGGCCAACAAAACGGGTTACGAATGAAGATATTTACACCAATGGCTACCATCTTTTTCGTGCCCACAGACCAAATAAAGGTGTTGTGTATTGTGCTGGTACTTTGGTCAAATCCAAATGTTGTGCTACGTTTGCTTTGCCTAAATTGATTCGCAAACAACCGAAATTCTTGCCAGTGAATGAAAACATTTCAGAAGATAGTCTGTAGTTGCTTGTTTTTACAGTCAATCTGCAGAGCAGTAGCAGTCTTTGATGAAACCTATGTGGACACATCGTCACACCTACACTGTTTGGTCCACTTGAAACAGAGCAGGGTTTGTTTCCCAAGCTGAGCAAAGGACTTCTCTAAATCAGGGGTCACCAACTCTGGTCCTCGGGGGCCCCTATTCTGCATGTTTTGATATTTCCCTTCTCCAACACACCTGATTCAAATGATCAGCTCACCAGCAAGCTCTGCTGACGCCTGATAACCATCCTGAAGGGAATTTGAATCAATGTTGGAGAAGGGAAATATCATGCAAAAATAGGGGCCTCTGAGGACCGCAGTTGGTGAACCCTGGCCTAAATGATTACACACTTGTTTTAACAGGCGATCTGAAGTGGGACTGGCTCAAGCCGCTATGTGATGATTGGAAACGTTTTTGTGACTCCACCTGATTCAGTTGAGAAAGTGTTCTCCACTGCATCCTGAACATAAAGGCGAGTTTAAGTACATCAAACACGTCAGGAAAAAAAGACTTTTAATACATGTAACAATGCTAATAAATAAAGATTAAACGAGTGCACAATCAAAATAAAATCCAACAAAATGAATGAAACACTGAACAGTCAAGTACAGTACCTTAAAAAGAAAATCCCCCCAGACATTTACACATTTTTTTTGAAAAACTTCCAGAGGCAAACATAGACATTGTATAAAAGCATCATACAGTCGCGTATTTTCTCATTGGAGTATAACTTACAAATTATTGAAGGATAAATACTTATGGCTGACCTCCGACGTGAGACACACATGCAAAAATGTGTTTCGACATGTGTCTCTCAGATGAGCTTCAAGCCCTTGTACACGTTTGAAAAGATCAATAACAGTGAAGTGACGACGACGGCAGCCCATCTATTGACGTGAAACTCACATTTGACTTTTATATCTGTAAATGATTTTGAAAAGCTTTATTCCGTTGGTCTCTTCTCTGTTGGTGCATTGCAGAATCAAAGTCAAGGGCATGTCTGCCGAGGGATATGGCTACATCAGGCGATTGCGGGAAGAACACTCCACATCATCGGTCCTTCCGTCGGCTCCACGTGGTGTCATCAGTAGGGGGCAAACTTCTGTCTCTCTGGCTTTTTGATGCAGTTGGCTGAGGAGATTTTGGCCGTGTAGGCCGCCAGAGTGGTGTGGGACGGCGCCGCCGTCACCGCCACGGCCGGGGCGGGGCTGGACAGAGTCAGAAAGGGGACGGACTTCATCCCCAACAGGCCCGAGAGGGGCATGGCGCCGTACGGGGCGCCCAGGACATGAGCCGAGGTCAAGGCGCCCACGGTGGCCAAGGTGGGAGCGGGCGAGGCGGCCTGGGACGCCGGCTGGGTGAAGGCCATATTGAGGTCAACGGGAGTCGCCATGGTGGAAGCCTGCGCTGTGGATTTGGCCGTTTCTAAACTGCGAGGGCAGACGGGAGCGTGCACAGTCAAAGAGACAGGACAGGGAATTATTCGGTTGCTCCAACACAGACACATAAGCCGGGTACACACACAAAGACAACTGGGCTGTTGTTGTCCAAACTTGACATTTTTTTTTCAGTTGTCAATCCAAAATGAATCTTCTGAATCTAAAAGAGGAGAATACTGAAGAATATTCCAGCATATATTCAACATGTCCATTCAACAGATGCTGATCCCATTCGAGGCACGAGCCCAAGTCTGAACCATGCATTTGCCCCCCTGGTGGTTGGTGACTACTAGTTCAGAAGGCGCTCGATTACATATGCAGCAGAGTCTGCATTTTAAATGTAAATGGCATTAACGATCAGGTTCATTTAATCACGGCAATTGTGTCATTGGATGAATTGTGCAGCCCTGTAGTTGGTAGTGCTGAATAACATGACGGCTCCAAAGTCCAGTTTGTTCTTTGCACTCCAGTTTTTCTCCATTCTTTCCGCATTGCAATGAAATGCCTTGAATCAGTTTCAGCCTCCCAAAAAATTGAAATGTTCGTGATGTGATTTTAAGGAGAAAAATGCCATTATAATCCTATCATTTATAAAAACACAGTTTTGATCACACTTTTTCCTTCACTTGTGCACTACTTGGCCAGCTGGGGGCAGTGTAAGACAGACAAACGGATAAACAGCACTGCACGAGACTAGAGGCTAAGCTCTTCTCTCAACTTCTCAGTAGGGCAGTAAAATGTGTTGTTTCTCGCAGAGGATAAAGAATATATCATGTTAGTATTGTTATAGGGTGTGTCTACTTGTGTTAAAATATTTCTCGCTTCGAGGGTAACAGCACCAACATGTAGATGCTAATTGTTAGCCCGTGTGCCTATGGAGCTTCCCATTGCATGTTAAAATTCAGGTAGTGAAGGCTGTGTGGTTACTTTAAATAGAAAAGAAAACTGTTTAAACAGACTTGAGCTCTGACAAGTAAAGTATCCCCTTCAAAATAAAAAAAAATAATAAAAAAAGATCAGAGATGTTTTAAACAAATATTTTTTTTATGCTTTGGATGGTAACCAGACATATGGGTGGGCGGGCTGTAAATCCTGGCAGATTTTGCACACTGTGTCCATTTCAAACTCAGGGAATGCTCAAGATTTGTTTTTTCTCTCTTTCAAAGTGGGAGAGAGGCGTGCGAGAGTGCCAGCATCACCCCATCAGTGTTCATTCGTTGGTCGGGAAATTGTGGGAAAATGCATTTATAATCCTGGTATACACGCACACACGCACACACGCGCACACACACACACACACACACACACACACACACACACACACACACACACACACACACACACACGCACACACACTCCACTCACACACACACACAACATGCCTTACCTTATTGAAGGCTTTTGTTCAAGTGCCAAACCCTTTTTTCTTTTTTTACTTTTTTGTTCCTACCATACAAAAAAAAGCCAACCTCATTTTCATTACAGCAATCTGGAGTCTCACTGGATTTATCAGGTGAAACAATTTCCTTATTAACCCTCCCAAGCACCCTGTAACCTGATAACATGATTAGCTGCCCACCGTAGTAACCACTGTCCCTGAAAGGGTTAATATGAAATATTAATCATAAATATTAATGTCATATACAAATATTTCTTCTGTACAGAAGTGTATTGTTGTCACCCCCCCCCCCATGTGATCGGCTTAAATATATTAAATAAATACGTTTCTCTTCTTAACGTGGTAAATTTCATGCCTTTATGTGATAAATTTCATGTTTTAGCATGATAAGTTTGACCTCATTTGGTCAAATGAAACAAAGCAATTTCTTTGGTTCAGGTCACTGGCGGTGCCCTCTATAGATGTGCAGGTTTTCTTTTTACAATCAAATCTTTTAAAACACTTTTACCGAGGAGCATAGTAAACCTTTACGAGGAAAATTTAACATTGACCTTTTTTTCTACAGAACAATTTATGTGATCTCATTGATGATCATTAGTTGACTAACTGGAAAACGGAGTCATGTCCATGTGAGCTACATACTAAATATTTCATTGCTTCAAAACACAGCTCAGTGCTTCTGCTCTTTCCCCGGGGGTCAATTACCGGTCATGCAAGGACGTAGGTCATTATCACTTATGACTACATAGTGACCTTTGACCCTTGTAACGGGATGCATCCCCCCAGACTTACTCTGTGATTCATTCGATTACACGCTTGCCCTTACCAGGACGTAATGAGGTACTGGGCCAAGTTGATGCTGACTGGGGTTCCCGTGATGGTGACATGGCGGTCACTTGTCCCGTCCAGCTGGCTGCCAATCTTGATCTGGGCCCCCGACACCTGCCTGATCTCGTTGATTTTAGTGCCCTGACGGCCAATGATGGAACCGATCAGCTGAGAGAGAAGAGAGCGACGGTGAGACAGAGCGCTCACGTGCTGCAAAGATGGATGATTCGGTGGATAACAGGGGGGGAGGATTGGCAAGGAGGACATGAGTATAATTGTAAATGATCCCATTGTTTGTTGGGTGTAATGGCAGCAATGATTTAAAAAAAAGAAAGAAATACAGTGAATAATTATGAGGAAAATAGCACTCTATATTGTACTTTATAATTACAGAGAATAAAAAAAATAATTGAACAGTTCGCGCGTCATGATTATTTTATTGCAGCTGCTTCAACTAAATATGACAGTCATGCAGAACTGCTCGAAGTGACTTGGTGAGATGCAGCAATGTCAGTCAATTTTCAGAGGGTAAAGAATATATGCTTGGGAATATTGCTATGTTGTCTGATCATTGTTTGCCCTGATCACAGGGTTGGACCTGGGAGCCGACAGATTAATCGGCTGCCTGATTTAATCGATTTACTGTTACTGAAGTCGCTTTTTTTGAAGTAAATATCTGTCAAATTGCTGTTTTTTTTTTTTTTTGTCAAGTGGGTGGAATTGAGCACACTGCCACCATACAGCCCTCGTATCTGAAATCCGACCGATGACGGCTCACATTTTTAAAAACTGGAATTGGGTCAGTTGTATTCTAGGTCCGCGATGGTCTCGCAAGCACTGTTATAAATCCTCAAAATAATAACGTGCCCCAAATACATACAGTATGGGATGTGCCTCCGTGGTGGACAAAGCAGACGGACACCTAAAAATGCAACGAATCCCAGCTGGAAACTATCATCATGAATCAAATTGGCAGACATCAGGAAAACCACTTCAACTATTGCAATAACATGGTTTGTCCTCAAGTGAGTTGCTCATCCATCCATCCATCATGAATGTCAAAAGCATTTTTTTTTTTTACCCTTGCGGGACCTGGCTTAATTGCCTTTGAGTGTGCACAGGCCAAAGAGAAGACAGAAGGCACATTTGCCTCTCATTAATCTGAGTGGCTAAAAGCTTATTGATTTCTCTGAGTGGCGGCGACTTCCCAAACAAATCACTTCCCAAATGAACGTCAGTGAGACGCATCTCCACACTAATGGAAAACATGATGGAAGAAACAACTCAAATATCTATTAGACGTTTCCCAGACAGCTGGAGACTGGAATCGTGTCGACTTCCAAAACACGTGCGCATGTGCCGTGTTTCAGCCAAAGTGGAGCCCGGCTTACTCCCAACAATAGACATTGGACAGAGGGTGGGTATCAGCTCAAGTGCAGAGTGCCAGAGCTCAGTGGCAGCTATATAGCAGGATGGGGGGTTGGGGCGGAGACATTGATGGAGTACTTGAAATATGTGTGTGTGTGTGTGTGTGTGTGTGTGTGTGTGTGTGTGTGTGTGTGTGTGTGTGTGTGTGTGTGTGTGTGTTGGCAGCTTAGCGGCGCCTGACGCATAGGCCGAAATACACAAACACACGCGCCGCCCATGCCGCGCTTGTTCCTGCGTTTGCCATTCCTTTCGAGAGAGGTAAGCAGCCTGTCGGGCAAAGACCGATTTGTCACACGGCGGTCCGCTCGCTCCGTCTGTCTGGCTATTCTTGGCTCGGGGGGTAGAGAGGGACGCAGACCATAGGCTGCCTAAAAAGAGTAACTCTGGAGACAATGGCCAGCACGGAGCCCAAATCGCAGATAACACCTCCACCCACTGAGATTCGCAATCTTCTCTGGCCTTTCACGACAGCTGTCAATAGACGCCAGCTGTCAGCAGGTTTGGTGCAAATGACAGTGGCATTCCTTGGAAAAGCACAAGAGCGGGGATGGGCAACAGGCGGCACAGGCCCTTTTGATTCTTTTTTTTTTTTTTTTTACTGTCACAGACTACTGTTTTTTTTGTACTACCCGTGTTCACAATTAAATCGCACACCACTGCCTGCATCCTCACAACCCTAGTTGTGTATCAGAGAACAGCGAGGGTAGATCAAGAAAATATTGTTTTTCAGGATAAAGCAGAAAATAAATTTTAAGTGCACTGAATCTAAATGCAAGCCTATCTGCCTAGTTTGCTTCGAGACACCATTAGCCATGAAAGAAGTCACCATTTCAACACTGATCTCAAAAGTACACAAACGACAGTGATTTATTTTTTTCCTCCCAGGAACCGCTGACAGTTCGTTTGAAGTGCATGAGCACGAGTTACTAAATTTACTCCACCAGAAACTAGGATATATTCAACGCTTAATGGTGTTACAAAAATGTATATGATGGGTTGGAGAAGTGGCCGTTGCGACAGATGGCGGACTCACCATGCAGACGGACACATTGGGGATGAACTTTACTGCCCTTGACTACACGGTGTTCACACAGCCCGCCTAATAATTGGGGGATTTTGAATTACATGTAGGACAAACACTATAGAATTAAATAATCTCAAAATCTTCAAGTGAGTTGATTTTTGAAAGCATGCACAAATGTCGTCATTGCAATTAATGTTGGTTTGCTGTTCAGCAGTTTTGTGCCATCTCTGAATAATAATTTTTTGCAAGAGAGCACTTTGCACAAGGGGAATAAAAAACACAGTTCATGGTTACTCTTTGTTGACTTCAAAGCCTTTGAGGATTTTTTAGAATATGCATTTGAGCCTTAAAACATATGAAGCTAGTCTTCCATACATTGATTTGATCAACCATCCGACATATGCACATACTGGAGGGTATTTTGTTCTTATTTAATTTTATACACCTGGTTGAGGAGGGTGCACTATGATGCGGTGCCCCGGTAGCGCTGATGAAAAATTGTGGCTCCCTCCATCATTCAAGTTGCCTAGCCCTACACAAGCGTGTACACAATGCTCGCTGCAAGCGTATTGCTGCTGTATACAGTGTGTCATCCACTTCCTGCTGAGCTAGTCATTGGAGGGGAGGCAGGAAGAAGGATACGATGGCAGAGCCTGAGCAGCCGTTTCTCTTCTGGCTGTACTCTGTACTCTTTGCAGTGTTTAAACACGCTATCCTTTTCACCGTGTGTTAGCACTTTCTCGGTGCATCAGTGTTCATTGCACGGAGCAAATTGTGCGTGATGGGAGTGGGGGTTAATGGAACAATGGAAACTTACAGCTGTTCCTGTCACATAGAGAACTGATATCCCTCATTCCACTGATGCACTGTCTCACTCCCTGTGAGGGTTTGTTCAAGGAAAAAAAAAACACCCTTCAGAGTATTTTAGAAATGTGGCTGACGGTCTGAAGGCTTGCGACTGTACTCTACACAACAGTGCAAGCTGCAATCATCAATCTAGCGCTTGTTTTTCCTCCGCTCCTTGAGACGGTGAGCAAAATGAGTTTTTCCTTTATAAACAGGTGGAAGGTTCAAAAGGCGCAGTCTAGAATTTACTGGGCTTTTCGAGGGCAAACTGTAGGTAGCAAAACAGGAGCGACTTGAGGTACAAGTTTCATTTCTTCTATCATCACTTATATCTTAAAACACTCTCTCAAATGAGGCTTTCCCATTGGGATGAATGAAGATGCCATTAATTCTTTCCAGCCCCCCTTCAATCCCAAAACATTTGATGAGGCAAAGGAGCACTCCATGTTATTGTACTTTATCAAATCAATTTAATATTAATAAGACCCAATTAAATGGAATAAAAAAGAATTCAGCATTTTTTGTCACACTGCATTTGGTGTGCCATTCTTGGTCATCTGCAGACAGTATGAGGCAGGCCGAGGATATACAGTACACCAATTGAGGCATTACTTATGAATCCCACTAAGCAGTCCTGCCTGAATACAACAGCCATTCATATTACAGCATGGCGTGTCCTTCCTAATACTTCCTACGACTAATAATGTTTCATTAAATCCTCTCAACTCCTCTCTCAGCTCATCAGTACAGAACTAACGTCAGTCGTTCTCCGCACAGGGTAAAGACTATCCCGCATAAGTGTGATGACTGTTATTGTCTGTCGATATGTTCTTGCAGCACCGCTTGTGTTCGGTCCAGTGCTTAAATGGTTAAAACACTGCAACATAGATGCTATTTATGTCAGCATTAAGCTTGTCGTCTGACAGCTGGTTATTTTTATCATGTTTGTTCATTATTTGACCGACTGCTGCTTATTGTTAAGTGTGTTTGGTTGAGTTCACTGCAGGTTTCCATATTAACTGTGGGCCATAAGCCGGGGGCATGAAGTGACCACTCACTGACACTGGCCCAACCAGGAGTGTACAAAAATCAACACGTTTTCTGGTTTTTTAATGGTTAATATTCAGTATTTTTTTTCTCATGTTAGGAAGGACTAAAGGCCAGAAAATGTCAAATTTTCAATATTAAAATCGATTTTATACAATAAAAAGAAAATATCACATGCAAAAATGAATATTAAAAATAATCACTGAATTTGATGAATTGTATAATGAATATAGCAGGCTAGTGCCAGTTCTGGCACGGCCACCACAGTGGCCACTAACGTCCTGCGACAATACAGCGCTCAGACCTCAAATCTGTGCTTACAAGTCAAAGCAAAAAATTTGGTCCCCCCACAAAAAAAAAAAAAAAAAAAAAAAAAAAAAAAAAAAAAAAAAAAAAGTCTGATTTCCAAAACGACTTGTAAGTTGAGTCTCTTGTGTCTCAATTTTGGAGTGGTTCAAATTCTGTCTGTCAACTTGGGATGGAAGCTTAATGTCCTTATAAAATGAAAATACTGTACATGTCTTGTATTGATCCACCACAGGGTAGTAAAGTGTTGTCAACAGCCCTGCCAATTTTGATTGACAGAAAAAAAAAATAGTACAGTGGTCCCTATGAGATGTTCATGGTAAAAGCTTTCAAGCTTTAAATTAGAATTCCTTTTTTTTTTGGTTCGTTTTACTTTGACTTGCATGCACAAGCTCTCAATTTGAGCGCTAGATTGTAGCCGTGACATGCATACTTCACAAAAAGCATCACTTTGGGAGATGCCATAAAGTATACTTCAAAAAAGGATTATAGATGTTTACTGCCACTCTCAGATGAAAGTTACTCTCAAATTAAACATAAAACAAAGTGAATTACACATCTGAAACAACCGCATAGCCTCCGCAACCTGAATGCTAACGTTCAATTGGAAGCTCCTAACATTTAGAATCTATGTGGCGGTATTAGCATCGGACATCTGAAAAACAAATGGTACCTCAACACGTAAACAGACCAAATCCCAATATTCCCTGGTGTATATTCTTTATCCTTTTGGAACAATGACTAATATTATTGCCGTCCTGAGAAGCTGAGAGAGGAGCTGCACCTTCATGACAATATATCCACATGTCTGTTTTATACTGCCCACAGGTGGCAAAAGGGCGCACACCAGAATGAGCAGCGTGTGCGACAAACATTGTGTAATTCTTTTTAATTAGATGTCATAGGGCTGGGGGAAAAAAAATTCCCTGGGTGATCAATGGAATACTCGATTGGATAATACATTCCCCAAAAAATATATAAGACAGAACCAAATATTATGTCATTACGTTATTGTATGTTTTCATAAAGTGCAGTGTAAAGTACAATTTTCCCATTAAAAAAACACATCCCTCACAAAGATGCAATACAACAACATGCAGTCGTTGGTGTCAGCAATAGCTGTTTTGTAAACTATAATACAGGATATTAAATCAGATAAAAACAAAACTCCTGGAATTGTCAAAATCGAAAATATATTTAATTGCTTTTCTTTGTGACCATACCTGCAAATTAATCAAATATGTCAACATATTCTTCTCGGTGGGGGTGAAGTGAGCTGTAATTTAGAGCTAAATGCAAATAATCGCTAATTCTTCACTTAAGATATCCCCAATGACCTCCCAGTTCGCATCTACCCAAAAGTAAACTCTTACCCTTTGAAGCTACTTATTTGTGACCCAATTTCCAAAGACTTTTTCCCTCCGTGAGCTGGAGCGAGCTTGCGGCAGAGGAAAGTCAGAGAAAGATGCGGCAACACAATGGTGGGTTTGATCCTTTCATGGGATTAAGCCAAATGTAAAGAAACCAAGCAGACTCCTCCTTTAATCTTTTATCAACATTTTGTTACCAAGACGATGGGTTTCTTCTCACGCTCGATGTTGTAGTAGGTTAGCATTACATTCACAAAGTGAGATTTCCTTTTGTTATTTTTTAACATTTATTTTTAGAATAAATGATGATGAAGTGAATCAAAGGGCTGCGATTTGTGCGCTCAGATTGGCTAACCAAAGAGGGAAAGGATGTTGGTCTGCTTCCTTATTGGCTGTTTTGACAGCAGACAGCTTCTAAGTAGGTCAGGGAACATGAGAGGATTTACACGACACTCGCGGGAGCCACTGGAAGACACTGCAATGCAGCCCAGACAGTCACGCAAAAGGATCCGTATCAGATCAAATCCCTTTAACCTTGGGTTAAGCTGAGGTTAAAATAATGAGCGGAATTAGCGAGGAACCTCGGTGCTGAGGAACCATCTCTTTTCAAGTCACATCAGTACGCAGGGGGTAGCGGAGTCGTGTTTTCTGGCCAAATATGAAGTCATAACACCAAGATCAATCAGACAAAGAAAAGGTTCACTTACATCATTGGGAATAAGGAGCTCCTGAGACGTCTGAGTGTTTGCGTCCATCCCTGACGAGAGAATGCATGAGGATCAAACTCCAATTGTCTAAATCCTCTGATTTCAGCCTCTCAAAAGTCACGATTCTGATTTCTGTAGTCCTTCGTGACAGCAGCCTAACTATCTTTGTGTTTAATCGAAAGAGACATTTGCAAGCAACCGCTTTTACTTTGACATTTTCCCTATTTTCTGTCGTGTAACAGAGCAAACCAGGAACTGAATCATGAGCACTTCATGGAAATCAATAATTGTCACTTTAAAGGGATACTTTACTAATTCCCACCACTGTCAGCAGGAAAAAGTTACTATCTTGTCTATCATGACTTTAATATCTTAATTATTTTTCACCATCAGAAATGCATTTTGCCACTTGCTGCGGACTGAAAATGACATCACATGTGCTCAGGGCTCAAGTAACGACCAATCGCGGCTGAGTTTGCGAACGTCACATGAGCCGTCTGTGACTGGTTGTTATCTGCTGAGCAACTGTGACGTCATTTTCAGTCCACAGCAAGTGGCAAAATGCATTTCTAATGGTGTGAACTGTACGTGAAAAATAATGACGTGTTCAAATTCATTCAAGACAAAATGTAAATGTGTACTGCTGAAAAGAGCAAAATAAGTCAAGTATCCCTTTTTTTGTGTGACAAAAATAACCATTCTTTGCAGTCACAAAATAACACGTCTCAAATTTACATGTAAACCTGAAGCAGGCTCAGATGTGAGTGAATATGAAACTCTCCCTTTGAATCAGAAGCCAAGAAGTAGCTCTCAATTTGGAAAAACCCGTGTTTTTCAAATTGAGAAAAACACGAGTGAATCCATCACTCCCCTTGGAGTGATACTGCTTCATTGTTGTGTCGTTGGTGTCGCTATAACCTCAAATCCACAACAATAATCTGACAATAAACAGCAATCGGGGGACAAATATTTTGCACTGAAATGAATTGATTGAAAATAATCCATCATTTCAATCCGACAACAAAATCGGATCAATTATATTTTATTATTGCATTGTTTTAATGCCGCAGTTCTATCTGCCTCCAAGCGGCCACTGGCAGATTGTAAAATCCCATCTCATTATTTGTATATTAGGGTGAGATTCCCATTGAAATGATTACTTCAGTCGTTTGAACACAGTTTTGAAAAGCAAAGAGATAGTTGCTCGGCGATGCTGTGGTCCATACCAGGGATGATCGTTGTAGCGGGCTGAGCCACCGGATTGAGGCTTTGCTGCATGGACAGTTGATGGAGTTTGGCCAACTGCAAGTGGAGTACGGTGAGCATTAGAAGGTGTCCACCCTTTAACGGTGGTTTCCACTCAGCGTATTGTATCCACTCACCTCCGAGTGTGGAATGCCATATTGGTTTTGCAAAGTGTAGGCCTGCAAGAGAGCATCATCCTGCATTAAATAGATTGCAGCAATAAAAGGCAGCAGGCGGGCAATGACTGTGCACTCTTACTGGAAGAGCCTCACCGCTCAACACGCCCATCGCAACAAACTGGTGTTTTTCCGACCTGAGATTTTGCACCCTTTACACTACATTTCCATGAGACATTTCAAACGCCACAAAAAACTACATTTAGCATGCTTCTCATCCGCCATCGCGTTGTGCTTCACACATTTTAGTGTGCTTCACCCACTTTCTTCAATGGGCTTTTCTGAGAGCCATCTTTGAAAGATTTAGCTTGTGATGTTCAAAGACTGTTAGTTGAGCTGTACATGAGAAAAGGTGCAATCATGTTGGCATTTAGCTCACGTGGTTTATTTTATGGTTGTTGCTGTTGGTGCATGGATGGAAAGTCAAAATGACAGAACCTTTGTAACGCAGTGTGTGGCAAAGTTCTATTGTTGTGGTGCACTTGCAGTGTCAGAAGAAGGATGGTCATCATTGAGCAATTCATATCTTTTTAAACCTGTCAGTCAGCCGATCCACGTCATGCATTTTAGTTTTGAAATAGTCCAAATGTTTGGAACTGTAGTTGACAAAAAAACAAAGGTAATAAAAAAAAACAAAACAAAACAGCAAAACAGTTTGCGAGAGTCTAGAAAGAAAACATGACAATATCCATCCACTGCAGCACAACATTTTGGCCACTTGCACAGTAAAATACAGTATCAGCAAATAACGCAATCAAATTTGCAAAGATAATAACGTTCACTTTTGAATGGCACAAAAAGAGAGGCATGCATTTAACTACAGTGGTGCTTTGAGATATGAGTTTAATTTTTTCCTGGACCATGCCTGTAACTCCAAACACTTGAATCTCAAAGCATCCCTCCCCATTCAAATGAATGGGAATTACATTAATCTGTTCCAGTGTCTCCAACCCCCCCCCCCCAAAAAAAAAACCCCAATGTGTAATGTGTTTTTTTTTCATTGGGAAAACGTGTTCTATATGATTAGATTCCATAAAAAACATCCAGTGATTATATATGTGTGTATTGACAAAATAACAGCACTCATAGTCATCTATTCTTCATCCTCTGCAAAGAATGACTAATGTTAGTGTCGTACTGATGAGCTGAGAGTAGTTGAGACATCGAAATTAACAGTACAATCATCTGCATGTCTTGTATTGCCCCAGGTGGCCAAGGCGAGCACACCAGAAAGAGCAGCACAATGGATATTCAACTGATGTAGATGTGAGACAATTTTTTTTTTAAATTTTTTTATGTTATGTTGTTACTGTGCTCCAATTTTATGTAATTCTATTACAAACTACATCAATTTGTCTTTTTTTTGGGCAGTGGGAAGGCTGGAACGGATTATTGGCATTTCCATTCATTTCAATGGGCAAAGATGACTTGCGAAATGAGTGTTTTGAGAACAAATCAAATGCGTATCTCAAGGCACCATTGTCAACAACTTGATTTATTTATCGTATTATAC
>NW_017805153.1:4371694-4384194 GCF_001891065.2 Hippocampus comes | reverse complement strand
GCTGGCGTCTAAAGGTGGACAGACTTTGCTGTGGGCCACTTTCCTTTGCTGTCTTCTGCAGTGTCACGATCCCCGTCTTCCCCATGAGAAGAGAACTTTTGGACGCCTTGTGACTATCACTACATCCATCCATAAAGCGCTACAGTTCATTGTGGTGTGACACAGCATACTTGAACAGCTTCAACAATGTGTGGGGGCTTTGAAAGAGATGAACAATTTGGACAGATTTGAAGACCACATGAAGGTTATGATCGACAGAGACTTTAAAATCTATTTAAAAAAAGCAACCGTTTTCCTAGGACGTGAAACTAACATCCACACGCCTGGAAGCTGGCTTGCTTGAACATGAAATCAGCTTAATAGACTGTGGGAAACAATACAATTTCATGTCAATTGTGGATGTAGGTCAGTGTCATGTGTCATGTGTCAGAGCCTTGCGGACCCTAATGTCATAACACTGGTTTTATATATTTTTCGAAGGATCATTTTACTGTCTTTCAGTGTTTACTCAGAGTGTGCCCTGTGCAATGGGAATCGTGATGGGTTGTGGCCGCGCATTGTTTTTGGATGAAAAGTGCTTTCGAAAATAAGATTGCTTGAGGGTTGGGTCCCCCTCGCCTCAGACAGGTTGAGCGTATGGCATTAGGGATGTTTCCTACCTCCAGGATCACCGCACAGATGAGTTTGACGCACTGGATTACAGAGTCCTGATTCCCAGATATCGTGACTCCTCGCTCAGTCGAGTTGGGCAGCAAATCCCCCGCGACCTGTATCTGAGCTCCGGTGCTCTGCAAATGATAGGGGTGTTTCAAAGGAAGATTAGGTTGATGAGACAAATTGTACTGACATTAGCCCAGCTTCTCGACGTGCGTCGCCGCTGAGATGATGACCTTCCACGTCGATGATTAAGGAGACTGACCGCGTTGCAGTATATGTTCGGGGAAGTGAAGCACAATGCTCTTGATGATTCTGCTGCTGAGGCAAAGACTATAAATTTATCATGCGGCTGATGCCACTATCAGACTGTGGGTTGTTTAAAAGGCACAAAAAAAAGCAGTGCAGAGAACTGCGGAAAATTTTGTCAGGCACTGCCAAGATCTTAAACGTCCTTGGCAATAGATGTATTAATTCAATCCAAAGGCTTCACATGGACCCAAAATGATGTCACATGTTCAATCTCCATAATGTGCTGCAGTGAATGATGAATCTCAATTATCATTTTAATCAATTGTCTCGTTACATTCCCGTGTCAATGGTTGTAATGATCTGAAGCTCTAATGAGGCACTCTCCAAAGAGAACACGGGGCATACCTGCCGAGCAACCACACAATAGCATTGCCTTTCTGCGGATATTTCAAGCATGACATTATCAGTGCTGATGGGCATAGATACAGCTTTAGGTCCTACAGTCTATTTTCGACATTACTGTATACCACTCATCCTCATTTGGGACACGAGTGAGCTGGAGCCTCCCAGCTGACTTGAATGGGCCGACGTCATGGGCGGAGATGTCGCAGTGACTGCCCCCGCGACTGCAGCTGCGACTGCCGTGACACCTGATATTTTGCTGCGACTTAGGAGACCAAAATATTTTGCCTTCCCACCACACGATGTCTCGCAGAGACCAATTTGCCGGGAAGTTGCTGCGACCTATCCGTGACATCGCTGAGATCCTGTACCTGAGTGAAGGTGTCTCGATTATTATGCCACGCCAACGTGGGCTCAGTCACGTGGTCTAGTAGGTCATTGGGTCATTGTGTTGACGTTGCTGCAAAGTAGCAGGGACATCTTTGCGATGTCTCAGTGTCCAGATGGTCTCTGAGATTTCACATAAATCTCCTCGAGATTAAGAAATTAGTCTCCACTGCGTCTCAGAGACTTGATGGAAATTTGAAAAAGTCTCTAAAAGGTTTCTGAAAAGCTCAAATATTTGTGACCCGGCTAGTCTCCAGGAGTGGATGCAAAGACAGAGACTCGAGTTGCCATCAGGTCGCCAACTAGTTTCTAACTATTTTCCAGGTGGTTGGGCTGGGCTCTTTAGGCAAAAAGCAGAGGGTCCAACCGTGATGGTCACCGGTCAGTCACAAAGAACATATACAAATAATAGTTTTGGCTCATATTCACACCTATGAGGCTTCAATTAACTGTAATTTTTTTCTGCTGCATTTACATGACTGAGTGATTCTGATCAGGACACCAATGTGTATGTACTGTACTTATAATGATCCACATGCACCACTTCCATACTAAACTGCATTATCTAAGTTCTCGGATGAAATATGAACATGTTCCATATGAATGGACAGTAATTTATCTTGATCATCCTTCCTCTGCAGTTTTGCAATACACCAACATTGTTTCGCAATGCACAGTCTAATGAGAGCTGTATTAATAAAATGCCTGCCTTTATATAGTAGGACATAGTAGTGCTCTGTTTTAATTTACATGAACTCAAACCACCTCAAGAAACACAGTGTTCAAATAATGACAATCTGACAATGTTATTTTTTACACCACTGGGATTGAAATGGCTCATGTCTACTTGAGTTATAATTACATTGGCTTCAATGCAATGCGGCTGATTTGGGACTTGACCAGGGGCATATCCATTTCTATTCCTCGGCTTGTTCATTCTATCGACCGGGAGGACGGTTACCTCTCTGATCTCCTTTATCTTCACCCCTCCTTTCCCGATAAGAGAGCCACACTGGCTGGCGGGGATGACAAGCCGCAGGGTGACTGGTGGCTTGGAGCTGATGGTGCCGTTGGCCACCAATGCTGTCAGGTCCTGTCAGAGACACATGGCAACAGTTAGCAGGAGAAAGAGAAGAGAAGAGAAGAGAAGAGAAGAGAAGAGAAGAGAAGAGAAGAGAAGAGAAATGAAAACAGTCCAGGGGGCAAAAAAGACCATCAAAGCCATCCAAGAAACATGTAGGGAGAGATAAAACCACACAAGGTTAATACATGACTTTGAATCCAGATCATCTCATTGTTCACGTTGGGCTTTGCTCCTTGACCAATGGGAGGCGGTAAAGCACATTACAGTAATGCACACACAAATGAAGAATCTTCTGTTACTGTGATACAGTGACATGTAACGATATGCATTTTTTTGTTTTTTGTCGAGGACAAACAATTCCTGTGAATCTTGTGATCTAAAAGTGTTGCTCCACCATTTGTGTTTAAATCTTAGTTGGCTAAAGGTTTCTAAAACCATGCCTGTCGATGCTAAGGTTAGCGTGTCAGTGATATTTTCCATCTATGTTAGCGTTCAACACTTGCACATGTAAACTTCTGCTTCACTGTATAATAATCCAAACAGAAAAATATACTCCTGGATGTACTATTTGTCAGGATGCTAACTTGGCATAAAAGCACAAAGTAGTTTCAAATAATCCGAATCACTCCCCCAGAACTTTTAAAAGTGACAAAATGTCACATCATCGAAAAAGTGTCAAAGCGAGAGCTGTTTCAAACGGTTTTTATTCATACTACACCCCATCCAAGTTGAAATTATAATTCAAAGGTTGAATGAAGAATCAGCGTTTAATGAATGTGCCTTTAGTTGTGATGTCACACTCACCATCAGTGTGAAGCCAGTTGAGAGCAATTAAGCTCTCAACCATGAAGAGAGAGGTAAAAGAACCACAACCACTCAAAATCAAACTCCCACTTTCAATGTGTCCAAAAGATCATCTTTCCAAATCGAGTCAATCTGGATATGCATATAGTTTGAATTTCACAGAGAACACATTTTTAAGGATCGCTAAGAAATATCTCCTTTTGGGGAGCCCATATTATTTCAACATTTAATTACTGCATTCATGAAACAAGTAAAGATACAGAATGAATTAAAAGGCACTTGTAGTATAAAGACAAAGCATATTTGAGGTCAGAACCGTCTTGAGTTTTTTTAATGAATGTTTTTTTTTTCCCAGCAAAGCCAGCAAACATCAGGAGTGGGAGGAGATGGCGCTTTTAATTAATGAGAAGAGCAACTCTGTGAACCTTTGAAATGGAAATACACTCTGCTGTCTCGCTTTCTCTCATCGCTCAACGCGCAGCTGATGTGGGACAAGAAAAATAAAGCGAGGGCCGTTTGGCAATAAAAGTAGTTTGTCTCATGGATGTGTAACCTCAAGAGATCGTATCTCGTTAAAGTAACTTAAAAATCACTTCCCAATCACTGAACTTTAAAGCCCCCAATGCAGCTTAAGATGCGTTTCTTTGCATCTATTTTTAGCCTCTCCAACAGGGTGCTCTGACGTCGCCTTTTGTTAGAGGAGGAGCACAGCTTGTCTGTACAGTCATAAGACTTTCTTGATTTGCTCTAAAAATATGAGGCACGTATTAATAACTTTAACCATTCCAACAGTTTTTATGCTCTTGGGTGGTGGAAAGTAACCCAGTAAAAGTATTTTGTTTCTGTAGCTAATTCCGCTTCCTGTGCTTTACTAGAGTATCTATTTTTCTGGCGACTTTCAACTCTTACTCCCGACATTTGAAAACAAATATCGCCACTCTCTACTACTTCTAATATGCAGTTTTTTTTCATTGTGTGATTTTTGTTGTTGTTGTTGTTTTGCTCATACGGGACCCGTTTTCAGTTTAGTCCTGATTGTCCTCTCAGAGTTTCGCTTGCAGCACAGTTGCATCCAGCGTTTTGTTTTGCTTTTTTTTCCTTCTCGGTCTGAGCATTTTTGAAGTGCATAAAAGAAGGGAATTAATTCGCGTGCGGTTAATTGTTTGCGTTGTGCAAAGTTATCAAAATTGGTCACACTAAACATTATTATTTACTTTTTTGTTGAAACTGTGTCGTCTGGTTAGCATGCCGGCCTCACAGTGCAGAGGTGCAGGGTTCGATTCTGGGTCCGGTCTTCCTGTGTGGAGTTTGCATTTTCTCCCCGTGTCTGTGTGGTTACTCCCATATTCGAAGAACATGTGTGGCAGGTTAATGGAACACTCTAAATTGTCCCCAGGTGTGAATGTGAGCGTGGATGATTTGTTTGCGATTGGCTGGCAGTCAGTTGAGGGTGTCCCCCGCCTACTGTTCGAAAACAGCCGGGATAGGCCCAGCACGCCTGCGACACTCGTGAGGATGAGCGGATTAAAAAAAAATGGAAGGATGGATGGATTTACTTTTTTTTTGGTACTTAAGGACGTTTCAGATCTTTTAAAACTTGCACTTCAAGGGGGAGTTTTGCATACTAGTCAAACCTGCCAGTATAAGCCTGACTGAACCTCATTGGTGAAATTATCTGTGAACCCCCCCCCCCCCACCCCAACACCACCAACACCGGTGACCCCTTAAAAAACACACACACACACACACACACACACACACACACACACACACACTGTACCTCAAATTAGATTCTTCAGAAACCATGCATGGGTGGTAAACAACCAATATCAGACAAAAGGCGTGACTGACCAGGTGTCATTCATTTTCCATGAACCTGTTACCTTTACTTGTTTTACTGGGCTTCAGCAGCTTTGCTGAAACTAATGTGGAATATCCACCTTCCTTTAGCAACAAAACTTCAAAAGAAGGAATTGGACAGATTCAGAGACAAACAAAGGTGGACCCTGACGCTTATTTCAGCGGTGGTATGGACAGTTCAGAGGATTCAGAACAAATGAGGAATTTGCAACATGTCTGCTCAACAGGCAAGTTTATTATCTGTTTTTTAAAATTTCTTTTTGTTGATGATATGTTCCAAAAAAATAAAACTTCAAAACAATAACATTTAGGGCTCTATTTTTGAAGCCAGTGCATTTACCCTGTGGCAGATCTTGATTTTCATATGAGCGCAAAACTCTTTGTGCATGTTTGCCAAGTCGGCAGACCAGATTCCACCAAGCCAGGGCAGGCCAGTGCAGCAGGAAGCCTGTCTTGGAGAGGCAGCTGGAGGAGTGACATTTGGTGGCAAAAAAGTCGACCGGAACCTCATGCCTGCTCAGACCACATCAGTCTAGACCAGGGGCCGGCAACCCAAAATGTTGAAAGAGCCATATTGGACCAAAAAAACAAAAAAAAAAAAAACAAAAACAAAAATGTCTGGAGCTGCAAAAAAAAAAAAGCCTTATATAAGCTTTATAATGAAGGCAACACATGCTGTGTGTATCGATATGAGCTATATTAGCCTACTATCAAAATGACAAAGTTGGCTACGAAAACACAATGAGCCTTCATGATAGAAATGTGTGTCGCAGGCTATGACTCAAATTTTCGTTGACAGAAATGTTGAAATTTAATATTTATTCTCCACATTTTTAATGCACTGGAAAACGTTAAGAATGTTTGTGTCATGTTTGTCCTCCTACAGAAACCATATTAAAACAAAAAATATATTTCCCTCCCCCATCTTTTTCCATTTTCAAACATTTTTGAAAAAGCTCCAGTGAGCCACTAGGGCGGCACTAAAGAGCCACGAGTTGCCAACCGCAAGTCTAGACAAATGGCTTAAAAGCGACACATTTCTTTCATAAATATGCGTCCAGCCTGCATAATTACCAACAACGGGTCTCACTCTCCTCCTCACATAGTTTACACCACACCCCGCACACGAAAATAGAACCCAGATTGTCTCAAGAGCACCCCACCCCTCTAAAGGTGTGGCTTAAAGAAAGAAGTTTAAATAAATAAGTTGAATGAGTACTTATACTTTCAACAGTTTTGTTTCAAGTATCGATATACCTACAAAAGGAGAGTGTGAGCAACTCTGCCACCTCTTCATCACAACAGCAAGCAACACACACAGGCCTACACGCACACACACAAACACACACACACACACACCCACACACACACACACACACACACGCACACGCACACGCACGCACACGCGCGCGCGCGCACACACACACACACACACACACGCACACGCACACGCACGCACACGCGCGCGCGCGCACACACACACACACACACACACGCACACGCACACGCACGCACACGCGCGCGCGCGCACACACACACACACACACACACGCACACGCACACGCACGCACACGCGCGCGCGCGCACACACACACACACACACACACGCACACGCACACGCACGCACACGCGCGCGCGCGCACACACACACACACACACACACACACACAACGGTTGCAGTGTTTAATCCCTGCATCGTGTTGCATCACAGGCAGGATAAGTAGCCCTGATGACTCAAGATTATATTGCCTCCATGACACCTGAGAACAAATAAAGCTGTTGTTTGATACTCAAGTATGGCTCTGCCGTTATTAGTGCAAGTGCAGTTTGAGATTGCATGAGTGCACCTTACAAGGCCCTCTCGTGTTTTTTTGCATTGCACAAAAGAAGCGTAGGCACTCTTTTGCTTAATGAAAATGTGCTAATGAGACCCAAACGATACGAACACTCAGTGACCAGCAGGCGGATGACTTCCTTTGTTTAATTTTTCTTTTTTATTAAAGTCGGGTATGGTGGCACACATTGTGTCAGTTAATGTGTTGCCATGGAAACTGAAGCGTTTCTTCTGCACACAACTTTGATTAGAGGCGAGTGAGAAAAATCTTTGAGTAGAACCGCTGTTCCTGTTTTCTCATTATTGTCGACTGTGACACCATTTTAATGAGAGGTGGAGGTGCATGGTCACCATGGAGACAATTGCCATTCTATTACTCGTTGGTAAACAACAAGATCCATTCAGTGGCATACCCTACATCTTGATTGATTGATCCAGCTTTAAGAATTGATCATGTAAAAGCTGATTGTCAATTCATCTTGAAGGAATCGCGGCTGTATGACGTGCGCGACTTGACTACGAACAGCAGAAGCGCTGTTGATTTCATCGCAACCAAAGCTGCAGAAAATAAATTTTGGACACTTATGAACTCACTGAGCTGCCCCGAATTTGTGAAATGCACATCACATGGTTTATATAGCATTTTTTTAAATGGGGAGCTCACCAGCGTAAGTCCTGCCCATTTCTGACGGCCTTTGTTAAAAAGTCTCTATAATTGAAGTCTATTTCTTTTTTCGTTTACAAACTGTCAATGACGGTAATCTCAAATGATGTTTTTGTACTGTAGTCACTTGCTGTTTATTGCATTTCATGGTAACATTATGTCAAGCTGGGTGCCAATATTTTTCGAGGTCTTTGATCCAAACTACACATCCATCCCTTTTCGATAGCACTTATCCTCACGCGGAGGATGGCTGAGCTGGGTCCTATTCTAGCTGAGCCAGAAGCCAAACTGAATTTGTCACTAGTCACAGGACATCCATCCATCCATCCATCCATCCATTTTCCAATCTGCTTTATCCTCACAAGGGTCACGGGGGTGCTGGAGCCTATCCCAGCCGTCTTTGGGCAGTAGGCGGGGTTCACCCTGAACCGGTTGCCAGCCAATCGCAGAGCCACAGGACACATGTAGAAAAAAAAGTATTCACACTCACATTCACACCAACGTCAATCTATTTTTAATGAATCTATTAATGAATCTAAAATGCATGTTTTGGGAATGTGTGAGCAAGGCAGACTAAAAACCAAAACAAAGCACACAAGCTTTGGCAGTGCATGCAGAAAAATGACAGCACTGTCCATCAAAGACACTCTCCTTGATGAGAAATCTATATCAGTTCCGCTTCACTTATTCAAGCACAATTGGAAATATGTACGGTAAAACATGTCTCATCGCATTTAAGAATGCCCCAGCTACTTCCATCCATTTATCCATTTTCTGATCTGCTTTATCCTCACAAGGGTCTCGGAGGGGTGCTGGAGCCTATCCCAGCGCTTTTCAGGCAGGAGGCGGGGGACACCCTGAACTGGTTGCCAGCCAATCGCAGGGCACACACAGACAAACAACCATCCGCACTCACACTCACACCTAGGGACAATTTAGAGTGTTCAATCAGCCTGCCATGCATATTTTTGGAATGTGGGAGAAAACCGGAGTACCGGAGAAAACCCACGCAGGCATGGGGAGAACTGCGCCAGCTACTTTTGGATTCTAATTGGACCACATCTATTTCTATTTCACAGTTCCTAAGGCATCCAAAGCCTACAGCGTATAGTTTTTATATGACTGCATTCTTCTGGAGAGCCGCAAAAGCTCTTCAGTCAAGTTGTGAATCGTTGCTTGGTACACTGGCTTCATAAGTTACAGTATGTACTGTATATTTGTCGGAATCATTCTGTAACTAGATGGGACAATAACATTTGAACTAATCCTGCATGTGTCTTACTTGCCAATGGATGAACTATTGTCTGTTAGAAAACTACAAGGGCTTTTCTGCTTATGAGTTTGTAGCAAACAGGGTTGATGTCATGCACCCTGAAGTCGTGACATTGACAGTGTATGTTTTTATTTCTATTTGATTTTATTTTGCCTTGTTTGCAGCCAAGTCCGCATTGCAAAAGACAAGATGTTCTCAAATGCCTTACCGAAAAAATAAAGGATAAATAAATCAACAAACACACAAGATAAACATAAAAATGACTAAACTCAAATTACAAGTTAGGTTGTTAAATGTGGTCAGCGTTTCTTTTTTTAAATATACTTAATGGGTATGATTCATTTAGTGTGCAACTATATGAATAACGTAACTAAAAAAAACACCAAATAATTGACTTATTACTATTAAAGGACAAACGCATATATCGGCAAATGATAATTCATGTAAGTAATGTAATTTAAAAGCTTCACATTTTTGTCTTGAGCCGCTATTTTACATCCGTTCAAGTGTTTTTCACCAATCTGAAAGCACATCAAATTCTAGGGAAAATAATGCCCCCCCCCCCGCCTCTGTGTTCAGAGGCTAATCGATAGCGCTGAGAACACATTAGTGACGCTGATGAGATGATGTTCAGGAAATTCATTTTGTATCATGTGGGGAAAGAGTTTTGAGTTCTTGATTTCCTCCACTTTATATCACAGGCAAATGATTTGATTTCATCTACGCGGTACTTTTACAACTTTACAAGAATGTTTTAATGGTTGCATCCGGATGAAATTTTAAATCAATAAAAAACACATCCCTTTTTATTTTTGTCTTATTTTTGTTTGGACAACTCGCGAGTGCGCCGATAGAAAGTGAGAACAAGATAACAGGTCTGGACAAAATAACCTGTCATGTTCTGTTTTGTGGATTTGGGTTTTGATTCCATTTTAGCTGTCATGTTTTCATTGTGTCCCTTTGGTCAATGTCTGTCCTGTTAAAGTTTAATTGTGTTTGTCAACCTTGTGTGAACCAATCAGCTCCCTCCGACGCAACGTTTCTTCTCCAGGTGTTGCTTGTTGTCTCATCAGTTGCTTGCATTTCCCAGTTGCTTTTTGTTGTGAATGGCTCATTGTTGTTTTTGGTGGTGTTTGTTTGCTGTCTTGATCCACCGCAAAAAATAAATCTGGTGTTGTTTTCCTTCCGTTTGTTTTAGTACTTTGATGCACTGTTGTTATTTTGGATGTTTGTTCTGAATAATCAGAGCATCTTGCTTATTTTGGAAACTTAATACCCTGCCAAAGTGTGACGGAATAAACCGACCACGACCGGATCCAGCGGGAAGCGCACGCGGTCGTCCAGCACGTCACTAGTCTCCCTGTGCTCGTCCTTGACCACACCAACCCTCATGTAAACCCTCGTGCCTTCCCTTCCAATTTCCTTTCACCAGTGTTATCTTGTCCTCTGAGTGGCTCCACAATTTTACCTCAATGTGTTTTTGGGAATCCGATTGTGAAGATGTGACCGTGCGACCACAGTCTCATTTTTGATCAGTTCTTTCCACACACTTGAGGCCCTGCTGCTAGTTTGTTGCACGAGCACGCTGCCTTTTTTTTAAGTGTGGCGTGTTGTTGCCAAAATCTGTGATTGGAGATTAATCAACCTCAAGCAATAACCGTCATTGTGGAATGGTGAAATTGAAGACTCAACTAGTTCCCCCATAGTTGTCTTTAAATTAAAAAATAAGATGTATCCTAACCCTGGTTGACAAATCCACTTAAAAATTAACCATCTAAACAGCTCTTTCCAAATGGTATTTGATCGCTGATAGATGCCGGTTAAGCACCCGAGGACTCTCGTTACAACATGAACAGACGTGAGCGCTACCTCTTCAAGTTTGTACGTGATCATGGTGAAAGCTCGGAAGACACTTTCTGTGGATCCAGTGATGGTGATGATCCTCTCGGGACAGGAACCTTCTGAGATGTTGACCCGAGCGCTGCTCTGTAAGAGCACAAGTAAAGAAGAAATGACACCCGTGACTTGGCTTGAAATGATGACTTCGTATGATGGGCAATGTTGTTTTGGCCTGCATTGTTTCTAGTTGGTTGACCAGCAGGTTCATTGAAACTGACATGTGGAATGGACTGACTGTGGAATGGAAGATGGAATGATGATGTCATTGCACAGGTGCTTGTATCTGCCTCAGTATGAAAATGGCTTCCAGCACATTTAACCCTGGAGCTGCTTGCACCACATTTAACTGGATTCGAGGTGGTTTTAAAAAAATAATAATACATTGACCCCTCCCCCTTACTGCTCAGGAACTGCTGGGGCAATGCTAGGCACTAAGATAATGTGCTCTGCATGTGCTGCTATCACGGTTATTCTACTAAATCACTAATCCTCACCTCTGTGGTGACAAGTGCGCGAGCTGGACGCGTCACACTAATCAAGAGGAGCTAACACAAGATGGCAAAGTCATGTTGAACTATGACAAATGCAGACACAAAATACATGCAAGAATAAGCGCTTTATGTCAGAGGTGTCCAGACTTTTTCCGTTTGCGCATACAGAAAAATGGAAGGTTGAAAGGGCCAATTTTAAATTCTACTTTTTCAAACACGCTAACGTCGGTCAAGAAAGCAATTATACTGTTTATGGTTTGTATTGTCGAGTTAATTTCATCAGCTTTCTGTTAAAGGTGTTAAGGCAAATTGTTGAGGATTTTTCCAAGTTGTTGGGGTGGCCAACAGCCGTCGATCTCACAGTAGTACTCAGTAGTATCCAGCTGTGCACTGAACAGAAGCCGAATCCTATCTCCACATTCGAGTCAAGTCAACTTTGTCAAATGTGCTCTATGTGCAACATACAGCACAGAACCCCAAAAAGAACAAACTGTAGTAAAGTGACCATTCTGCAAACAGTTTATTGATGATCATTAATGTGATGTCGTCTTAAATCAGCCGCACATGAAGAGCACAAAGCGGAAGAAACTATTTTTGCCCCTAAAACTGAATTCTCTTTATTCACCGGTATTTTGCAGACCAATTGTGTTATTCTCAATCATAAATGGTTTATTTGTATGTTCGAAGATAGAGAAAAGTTCATCAGTATAACAATAAATACATTAGTGGCACCTACGTGTCTTATGTGATGTGTTGTGTTATTTTGTTCTTCTACTTCTTCCTTTCATAACTTTGCTGCTGTGAATTGGGAATTTCTCCATTGTGAGAATAATGAAGGATTTCTTTTCTTATCTTCTGTCTCTGACATGCTCCCTTCTCACTCTGTGCCCACCTGC
>NW_017805153.1:4351694-4366694 GCF_001891065.2 Hippocampus comes | reverse complement strand
CTTTTTTCAGGCAAATAATGCATATATATATATATATATAAGATATATATATATATATATATATATATATATATATATATATAGTAGCAGTAAACTAAAACAAACGGTTTCTGAAACACTAATAAAAACTAACATACTAACTGAGTCAAGTCAACTTCAATGTCAAACACAGATGAACAGGATTAGATGTCAAACTAAAATAAAAACTAACCATAATTAAAAATCTCAAACTATTATAACGCTGCTTATGATGTTTCATATCATGTTTGTCGTCTTTAAGACCAAAGTGCTCGGTGGCCTAATTTCCCCTCGAAAAACTCAAGCCAGCACAACAGTTTAATTGTGTGTGATTTCTTTCAAACGATTGTGTATAATTCATGCGGCAGATGGAAATTGTGCAGCACGTGACATGAAGCAGGCGGCCTTTTTACCTTTCCATGCATGAGCAGTCGCAATGTGAGGGTCACTCCCAAGCCCCCGTCTCCAAAATCCTGCTCACAGTTCATAGTGATGTGGGAGTGGCACGCAGGGAGACGCATGAACAAGGCTCATTCGCTGGTCACGCACTCAAACCAAGGCCGTCGCTCGCTCAGTGCTGCTCTGAAAAGAAGGGAAAATTAATTCAACCTTCATCCACTCAGAATGCGAGCATGCATGCAAAAACAAGTATTTGCAGGTATCCTTTAGTTTCAAGTATTAGAAAATAGTCATTTCGTAAGGTGGCAATAAATGAATGAATATTATCATGCATATTATCATTAGTGAAAATAAATGGGTCATTTTCATACATTTAAACTAACACACACACACACACACACACACACACACACACACACACACACACACACACACACACACACACACACACACACACACACACACGTGCAAACTCCACACAGGGAGGCCCACGACCTCTGCACTGTGAGGTCGATGCGCTAACCACTCGACCACCGGGCGGGCCGCCCATATATATATATAAAATGCACACACACACACACACACACACACACACACACACACACACACACACAAACAATTGAAAACAAAAGTTACTGATGAATACATTATTTTAGGCCATAATAGGAAAGACACTCAAGAGATCTGTTTATCGCAATTGCTTGTGATTGATGATACTAGTGTAGCCTGGACTACTGCTATTGGAGACAAATTCCTTGTGTGTTCTTCATACAAGAAAATAAACTAATTACATGGCGGTCCACTTCAAATGTCAACTAAACAACTTCACTCATTACAAATGCCAACTTTTATTTCTGAACAAATGTATTCAATACAACACAACATTGTTGGCCTCTCTGAAAAAGACTTCTTGCACAGCGGTAAAAACAAATTCGACTTCACAGCAACCATGGGAGCAAAACTTAAAATGAGCTCTCAGGTGCATTTGATTTATTTCTCATGGGAAAGACATGTAAAGCAATCGGCAAAAATCCTATTCAGTCATTTCAGAAAACTTGCTGCAAATAATGAAATGTTATTTGAGACATATAATGGTCAAGAAAGTTTGGCCTTAAGATTGTGAAGAATACCACTTTAGAACCGTTTTTTTTTCTGACAGAAATGATTACCTTTCAAAGGATATTGATTGCCAAAAATCTAAACACTCATCCATCCATCTACCCTCCTCACAAGGGTCGCGGGGGTTGCTGGAGCCTATCCCAGCCGTCTTCGGGCAGTAGGCGGGGGACACCCTGAACTGGCTGCCAGCCATTCGCAGGGCTTACATAGACGTACAACCGTTCGCGCTCACACTCACACCTAGGGACAATTTTTAGTGTTCAATCAGCCTGCCATGCATGTTTTGGGAATGTGGGAGGAAACCGGAGTACCCAGAGAAAACCCACGCAGGCCCGGGGAGAACATGCAAACTCCACACAGGGAGGCCGGAGACGGAATCGAACCCTGCACCTCTTTCCTGTGAGGCCGATGCGCTAACCAGTCGAACACCCGCCCGCGCCAAACAATCAGTAAAATTTACAGATTTTCTATATTTGGAGAGGTTTGCCTTTAGCATCAATGATCAGGTTATATCACAAGGAAGCATCTGTTTTTATTTGATCAAATTTACTTCCAGGTCTCCCATTTAGTCTGCTTTCAAATCTTTTGTGTGAATATGTATAGATAGATATGCGCGCGCACACACATTTACATATTGTGGGTTTTGGAATTCAAAATGAAATATCTTCCTTCTTACTTTGACTGATACTGATGGAGATTCATAATGAAGCCCCCGATGTGGACAGGATATTGAGCAGGAGCATTGGCAGTGTGCGGAATGTTGCATGTGTTGTCTAAGGCGAAGAAAGCAATGGGAGCCTTTGTTGCCACACACCCTATCATGTTTTTGCTTCTATTACGTTGAGGCGTTCATTGCCATCAGATGATCTGTAGCAGGGGTCACAAGATTACCCCAAAGGAAGACCATATGAGTTGCCAGTGGGCCTGTTCTAAAAATAGCTCACCACCGATGGTACATTTTGATTTCTCTTTTGAAAATATAAACACCGGAATGGAATTTTAGAAATAGATATTGAAAATCCATCCATTATCTGAACGGCTTATCCTCAAGAGATAGCATTAGCATGATCAGTGACTTCACATGGATTAACATTGATAATTAGCAAGAAGAACCACTGGTGTCTTTTAAATGGAATTTGATCAATAATGGTAAAGCCATTCCCCACTGAATTTCATTTTGAAACGCATTCATTCTACTGATATGAGTGTTTAAATGATTGGCAGTCGCTATAATTCAAAAGGTAATTGTTTCTCAGAAAAAAAATATTCTAAAGTGATATTATTACACTTTTATCGCCAACATGTCTTCACAGTCGTGTGTCTCAAATGACCTTTCACAATGTTTTTTGAAGATGCTACTGTAATAACATTTTTGGGATAGGATTTTTCTCCGATTGCTTGCTATGTCTTTTCCGTGAAAACCTACCGGTACATATCTGCAATCATTGTGTTACCCTGTTTACACTCACTTGAACAATACCAACAAACAAATGGTTGGCTTGAGTGATTTCAAAGGTAGTAATGCATCAATTTGCTGTTTACAAGTAATAATACAATGAGATGGTGAAACATTTATTCTGTTTCACTGTCGTAACGGCCCCTCCGAGGGAAGACGAAGATCAAAAACGAGTTTGACACCCCTGGTTGAATGAGGAGTTAGCCTCATTCATGCACTTACATCTGCAGAATCGGGAGGGCAACTCATATAAATTGTGCACCTCACATGGTTGCTGTAACATGATGCAGTTTTGTCTTTACCATAAGAAGTGTATTCCAGTGGGCCTCAGCCATTTGCTCTGGGGTTCGATCAACAAAGCTGTGCTAAAATCGATTCATTTTTTTAGGATTTTTCTCACTCTAAATCTTGTTGCTCAGACGACATTTGCATTGGACTGCCATTAAATTCTTTTTCTCAATTTTCTTGACGATTATGGCTCAAAATTTTAAATCTTTAATAACTATTTGAGTCGCTGATGGTGTCGTGGTACACTCGCCGGACTTGTGTGCGGGCAGCATAGGCTCGGTTCCCACTCAGTGACGGGGTGGATGCGGGTGTGAATGGTTGTTTGTCTCTATATGTGTCCTGAGACTGACTGGCGACCAGTTCAGGATGTAATCTGCCTTCTGCCTGCTGGGATAGGCTACAGCACCCCCGTGCAACCCTGTTCAGGATACGCAGTGCTGGAAATGGATGTATGGATGACTTTTTGAAAAGAGGACTTGAAGCATGGCTGTTTCAGCAAGGGAGGCATTCACAAATACTGCTTAAAACCAAGGCGGCATTTAAAAGAAAATGCTAAATTAGAAAAAAGAAATGTCTTTACTGTTATTCAGTGAATTATCGGGCATAATTAATTGCACCGTATGAGTAAAGGTCTTTCAGGTAGTTTATTTGAAGGGTGTGAGTCAAACTGCTAGCCGTTCGCTTTAATCAGTACCCAAGAAGTCGCTCCTGGTTGCTGATATTTTCAGACTCCAAATGACATTGAAGTACTTCTCCAGCTTATTTCTTTACTTTCTTCAAAATGTAGTTTGCATGCAATTTACTTTTTGTTCTTTTCTTAATTTTAAAACAGTGCTGAAGCAGAAGAATTTCTTCGCCTGGTGGACTGTGCCTCGAAGCCAATTCCTCTCATCTCGCATCATTTTTCAATCTCCACCAGGAATTAACATGTAAATCGATACGCTAACACCGGCACAAACCGCTATACTGTTGAAGAACTTTTCATAAATCCGGCTTAACGCATGTTGAAAAGTTGTTTAAGTGGGCATTTGTTTGTTCAGTCCTCATGAGTTGACAATTGTACCTCAAAAATAGGGTCTGTGAAAAAAAAAAAAAAAATCAGCTGTCTTTTGTGCCTTGAATCCGATGCTTTTCCAGGGTAACGGGTCAGTGCAAATTGCACACTCGCCCTTTCGTAACATATTTGACAAAAAAAAGCTGACAGAATGCGAACAACACGGACTTGTTTGTAACAACTGTCGGCGAATCAGGCCCATTGTTTCTTTGTGCTGTCGGTTCAGCGGTATTTGAAGGAAAGTAATTCAGAGAAGCACAATAGGGAGTGGAGGTTTTGTCCTTTGGGAATATAGTATGACTGTACTCCATTTCAAGGCAATCCATTCAATAGCACTAAAATGAGAGGCAGTGGATTTTATTGGCAATTTAATGACACTCGGTAACAGTAAGCTGTCTTGTCGGCCTAATCAAGGTCACTTGTTTGCCGAGCATATCCTGAGCAAACTGGTCCTCTGCTGACTTTGCTGCACATGCTCTGGTGTGTGCGCGCGCGCTTCATAAATCGGAATGCCGTCAGTAGATGCAGTGAGCGATGTGAGGAGATCATGTTTAATAAATGGGCATTATTTGAGATGAGATCCAACTCCCGGGAGACGCGTTGTAGGCCGCTTTATTGCTTTTGCTTAGTGCACAAGG
Organism: Hippocampus comes; assembly: GCF_001891065.2. Classification (NCBI taxonomy): domain Eukaryota; kingdom Metazoa; phylum Chordata; class Actinopteri; order Syngnathiformes; family Syngnathidae; genus Hippocampus; species Hippocampus comes. The sequence goes on along the minus strand of NW_017805153.1, from coordinate 4,361,722 downwards.
CCATTACGGCTCCGTTGGTTTATTTATGCACTTGAAGCGCGCGGAGACACGCTCAGATGCCCGCACACATCCCTCTTAAGATGTCATAAAGCTCGACTGCCTGTGTGTGTGTGTTTATTCCTCCACGGGACAGCGTGGCGTGCCAATTTATCGGTAAGCAGTAAACGCGGCGACGAGTCGTTTTGATGGATTAAATCGCGGCAAATTAATCGTGCTGCGCTTTTTCAAGAGAGACGCTCGGACTTGTGACAGTCAAAAGTCCATCCCCGTGTAGTTTTCATTTATTTCAAACTTAGGTCACGGGCTCGATGGGAACATTTGCCGGCTGCTGGGCTACAGATAGGAGGCCGAGTGATCATGAATTTATCTTGAGGCCATGTGTGATTAACACACATGTTCTGAGCAAGCACATTTGTGCAATACGTGGGTTAACTTCATTATGCTTAGGCACCAAAAGGCCATGGCTCATACATAAGTGATTTATAACGTTAAGGTTAATGATTGCAGTAATCAGCATGTACAGCTCTGTGGGTTGACAACAAACCATGCGCTTTGTGTCCGGACGAGGGCGGCGAGCATCTGAACTCCTCATTTATAAAATCTTAAGCAGCGGCAGCAGCATTCCACAATGAACAGAGCCTCATTGTTCTCAATTAGAAAAGAGAATTAGAAAAGCCGAGACTGTAGCGTCGCTGTAACGAGTCACCACCAATGCGTCCTGACATATTCCAGAGATGAGGAGAAACCAGACGCAGCTTCCGGAAAACAACATCTCTTCATACTAGAAATCAAGGCAACATAAAGTCTGTCAGCCTCCTTTTGTTGTGTGCATATCATGTGATCTCCATTTTACGCAGCACAACAGATAAGATTTGAATTCTAATGATGAATATGCATCATAAGTTTGATTAACAATACATTTAAGTCAGTCAATCTCAATCTCTTTTCACCACCTGAAAAAATACATAACTCGTCAAGTATCATCACAATAGCTCAAAATGAAAACACAGTAGTGTAGTAGGCATAAGTGTTCATCTAAAACTCCTAAAATAATGTATTTATAATATATAATTTCTTGTAAGCGACTGTAACATTATGCACAGTTTGAATATGAACAAAAGTCTAAAGTACGGGAAAAGAAAAACACTGAACTCCAATAATTATTCATTTCAAATATATGACACATGAAAGTTAAAAAGTTGCTTGACAATATATTTTAAAACTAAACAGTTATTAAGAATTATTAAAGATATATGCTTAACTTTCTTTGTGCTTAACTAAAGAACATGCATAACTTGCTTTTCCTCTTCTTAAAAGTTAAAACTGAATTGTGTTTAGATCTACTGTACTTGAAAAGTAAAAAATATACTGTACTGGATTTCAAAATAAAAGTTTGAATATAACAAGGTATTGTCCATTCACCAGCCACGATGTTTGATATAGCTGTACAAAGTAAAAATTTGGCCTTAACAGTTGGATATACAGTATATAGTTGGAATACTTAATATTACTTGAAGCACTGTAATTCTTTGTACTTTACAGTATTCCTTCAAAGCTGGATGTACTACTTTGTTGATAACGCAACAAAAACTTGAACCAGATAGCTTAACGTGCGTGTGTGTGTGTGTGTGTGTGTGTGTGTGTGTGTGTGTGTGTGTGTGTGTGTGTGTGTGTGCGTGCGTGCGTGTGTGCGTGCGTGCGTGTGTGTGTGTGTGTGCGCGTGAGTACACACACGCACAATGCTATACTGGGTAGACAATGTTTTCTGTATTGCATAGGACTAGTTTTACCTTAAGGTGTGACTTTAGAGTTTATATGCATGATCGTTAGGTATGCTAAAGGCTACTGAATTTATCCAAGTAAAAGTGTTGAACTGGATCTCCTTTAGTGATTAATACTGAGAAACGGCCTCATCAAAGTTGCACCAAGAGCTGGTTTTTCTTCCGTTACATTTACTTTCTGGAACATCCATAGCAAAGAAACTGCCAAGATTCAAAGGAACTTTTACAACTGCTTTGTCTGAGGACTCCACAGCCCACACCTGTTCCGAGACAAACACGTCCCTGGCGTCAAAGAGATGACTGAGCGGGCAGGCTTGTACCAAATGCACAGTCCTGACAAGTATGGTAAAAGACGCTCTCAGGGTTCCCCTCTGCATATAGAACTTAAAGGAGATCGGCCATATAGAGTGTTTGTTTGGTGAACAGGCGGGGTGTCCCCAGGGTGTCGCCACATGCAGAGCATTACGTGACATGGTGTCAACGTGAGTACACGTGCGATGGCGACGGCACAAGGTGAAAGACCATTCACGCACATGCCCGCGCAAATCCCAAACCCACTACCGTCACATACACAAATAAAGTGCATACCTTCAGCTGTTGGGATGAAAGAAGCCAACAATTCACACACTATGATGCACACAGGAAGCAGCTAGTGGAAATACAATTCGGAGAACCTTTGATCCAACATCAAGTCATGCTGGTCGGCTATATTTTCTCCATGGGATCAGTCATGAAGACACGAGCAAATTTTGACAGCATATTATTTTATGCTTTTTTTTTGTGGTCAAAACAGGGCTTGACCAATATGGATTTTTTTTTTTTTTTTTTTAGGGCTAATGCTAATTCCGATGTGCAACAGAAAATGTTCAGATAATAACTGAAACGTCCAATTGAGTTCCACAATCTATAATGAATAAAATCAATTCATTTTTGGGTCACTTAAAACAAAACAAAGCTTAAACAGCAAACAGTTACAGCCAAAATTTTAGATGGTTTGACAACACTTTGTCTTTCAGCATTTAGCTTTGCAACAGAGAACATTTTCCAAGTGGAAAAACATTCGAAAATAATTAACTGATGAAAGAATTAGGCCATAGAGGCATATAAGCAATATAATGAGTGAAGATGCTCGCTCTGCATAATTTATGTTTGCTGCCCTTTCCAGTGAAATCACATTTCTTCGACTCCATTATTTTCTCTGCTCTGAAGTGATTACTTCAAAGAAAATTCCAGCAACACCTTTCTCATATGTCAAAACGTATCACCTTTGACCGAATTGCATTTGAAATGTGTGATGTCCTGTGATCAAATTCAACTAAAACGGGAGCTGATGTTTTTCTTATTTGAAAAAGTTTCCCAATCAACATGAGATCGACTCAAGAAATGTGTCTGTCCACACCCAAATGCTGAATCGTACCCAAAACCTTTCTCCTGGTTACCCTTCTGGTGGATTTAAGGCCATGTGTTGTGTACTTCTAGCTATCGGCACTTGTTGCTGACGGTGAGAAGCAGAAGATGTTGCCGTAAAAGTAATATCATGCTCAGGAGCAGCAGCAACGCAGCGCAATAATCCACCATTGTTGCTATAAATGTTGGCGGTGTTCACGCACGCCCACGTGACAAGTGGGACAGCTTTTGATGAAGCTAGTTGCAATATATTTACTCATATCCTGCTTTGATTAGCCGACTGGTAAGCAAAAACCTCTGGTGGACCAACTTAGCACATGTGCGTTACACAAACGGTCATCCAGAAATAGCACACGCGACCACAATGGCAGACAGTTCGTGCTCTCTGAACTTTCAATTCATTCATTTAGAGGTATTTTTCAAGCATCACTGTGTGTTGCACTGAGACTAGTTGGGCACGACATGCAATAATATACTGCATCTGATTGATGTCGTTTTACTTCTACGTTCAAGTGTTACATGTCCAACTGTGCTTACAAATACTGAACTACTGAATATACTACATTTAGCACACGTCAGTATTGAGATGAAAGCAATAGCACGGCAGCGAACAAACATTGGAAGCATATTAATAAGCCAGTAATGAAGAATTTTTTTCCCCTCAATATTATGTGAAATACTAGGGATCCACTGACAAACCCAGCCGCTTGGGGGCAGTGCCCTCCCCTGGGGGTGCACTGTTCCCCAGTGTCGGTCCCAAGCCCGGAGAAATGGGGAGGGTTGCGTCAGGAATGGCATCCGGCGTAAAACTTTTGCCAAGACGACCATGCGAGTTGGTAGGACGGTTTACAGGGGCGGATGGAAATTACTGACTCGCTGTGGTGACCCCTGAGTAGGGACGTGCCGAAAGGAGAAGAAGAAGACTAGGGATCCACTGACAGCAATACAGTGCTGCTGTGAGATAAGAATGTGTTGTTTGAATTTGTTGCATGAACACAATCGTAAATGTCTCTCCCAACGGCAGTAATTTAGAATGCTTCCAATCGGTTTTGGTCTCCTTCGAAGAAAAAAATATTTTTGTGTTTTCAATAAGGAGAAATAGCACTCTATAATGTCGTCCTTTATAAAATAAAAATAAGAATAAGAATAAATGAAATGTGAAGAATCAAACAATCGGTTCATTTTGCCGCTCCTTACAGTGTGCCCACCTTGGCCACTTGGAGGCACTACAATAAGGTCACGCCCACACAAATGAAGAAGAATAGTTTCATAACAACTACAAGTGACTCCGTTCGAATAATTATATTTGGACGCCTAAGAATCTGTTTGTAGGTGTTGCCCACTGTTTGGTTTCAAAAAAGCATTAAGTAGACTTTCCGAAGGCAAAGCTTTGTGCTTGTTTAAAATACACAAAGGGTAATTATCTGTATTTTCTGTTTGGTATGACAGTAAACTTCAACCGGGAGTGCCGGTAAACAACTTGAAAGCTCTTTTTTTTTTTTTTTGACAAAATGTTCACCATTTGCCAAGCTGCTGTTTAAGTGTCAAGTGAGTTGATTTGATTTCACTGTCATCGCTGTCAGGTTTACGCCCCAAAGTTAAAGCAATAAAGTGTCCGAATGATGTCAGCATTATACTCTACCTCTGTATAGCATCAATACTCATAAAAGGTCTCTGCCGCGTTACATGCCGATAGCATATCACCAGCAGGACGTACTGTGTATCTCCTGGGTATGTCAGCGCTGGATGTGGAGATGCTTGAATAACAACGGTGACAACACTTTCAGGCAACTGCAAATTATCCATCCATCCATTTTCCGATCCACTTTCTCCTCACAAGGGTTGCGGGGGGTTCTGGAGCCTATCCCAGCCGTCCTTGGGCAGTAGGCGGGAGACACCCTGAACCGGTTGCCAGCCAATCGCAGGGCACACAGAGACGAACAACATCCGCGCTCACACTCACACCGAGGGACAATTTAGAGTGTTCAATCAGCTTGCCGTGCATGTTTTTTGATGTGGGAGGAAAGCGGAGTACCCGGAGAAAACCCACGCAGGCCTGGGGAGAACATGCAAACTCCACATAGGGAGGCCAGAGCTGGAATTGAACCTGGTACCTCTGCACTGTGAGGTTGGCGCGCTAACTACTGGAGTGGGGCCGCCACTGCAAATTATACTTGAACTCCTCGAAAGCTGACCGGCAACTCCGGGGTTTTGCAAGACCTGTCGCTCGCACCGTTCCCAAATGCACCATGTGATGAGCCACGTTTTTTTATGACGGTCTGGAAAAGTTGCTAATTAGGTCTTCGGATTCTGTTTGTTTTTTTTTAATTTTACCACGAAATGTGCTGATAGCAGCTTTCGTTAATTGTTTTGAGCCCAAACTGCGATCCATGTCACCTCTGAAGTGGCATCTTGCGAATGAAAAAATACTTTTTTATTTTTATTTTTTTGGGGCGGTGGAACTAATTTGCAGTTTTGGTGAGGATGGATCTGTGTTGTAGGCGCTCGGTACAGCTTTGTGTCAGTTTGCTGATATTTAGTTTAATTCAATGCTATTTTAAAATCCTTTGTCATGTAATTATTGCTGGGTTGCTACTCAGTGCAGCCAATATTCTTGTTTACAGTCGCGGTCATGTAGTACCTGATCTGCGTTTAACTACACATTGTCATTGAAAGTGATTATGTTTATTTCTCTCTGCTCTGTATTATGAAAAAGATTACTTGGGGAATGAACATTTATATTTGAATAATTTAGTTAACACATCATTTAGTTGCTATACAATCATATTCGAAATAGATAAGTCATTGACTTTGGTTTATTTTGAAATATGGGATTTATTTTGTTAGTCACTCATGTCAGTGAATTAGGTTGATCCACATTTCAGTGGCGCTTGATTTCGAAGATATCCGATTGGACGTATTGGTTTATTTTTGCTCACAGGGCTATGAGGTTAATACGATCAAGGGAGAGAAATAATCGGAACTGGGCCACTTGAAGAAAGGTTGCCTGAATCCAGTTTTTGGGTGCATTTGAGATGAAATTTTTTTTTGCTGGCCTGGCACGCAAAGTTCAGAGTCATGAATACTTTTTGCTGATTGTCAAAGTTTTCGAGCAAACCTTAAAGACGTTTCTGTTGTTGCAGCCGAAAGCTCGGTTTGCATATGTGAAATGACACAATGAGAGCATCTTCCCCTGCGACTTCGACAGTGATGGAGACAAAAACAACCATAAAAAGAGAAAGCAAATGAGAATTCCATGAGTAGTTTTGTGCTCGGCTTTACGGGCAGACGTTAGTTGCTGTTGTCTTGCTCAAATTTAAATGAGATCCCCCGAGTGCAAACGCGCATGCACACAGCTGACACACAAGGGTACACACACACGTTAACAAATTTGACTGACATTGGCGAGTCCTGCCTATACCTTGGAGAATGTGCCAATGAGCTCACTCGCACAGCGGACTTATCTGAAATGCTGACAGGTCTGACTTCATACAGACGTTACTTGATCAAATGAGCGAGATTTCCTTTTGACGAACAATCCAAACGGTATGTCTGGATAAGCTTGAATCTCGCGGAGGCTGCAATGCCAGCCAGGATTCATCCAGAAGGTTGGAATCGGAGATGTGCATGTGGCATTTTTAAGGCGGATCTCGAAATTCTTATTTATTACCGGCCTGGTATCAAACGGCCACCAGGATATGAGTTTTCATGCATACACCATACCTATTTGCATATTTAGATTTAGATTGACTGAAATTTATTTCAAACGTGCAACACAAAACAAAGAAATGAAAATTTAAGAAGTGTGATCCAAAAAAACCTACAGTGGATATACAAAAGTCGACACACCCATAATTGAATGCTAACTTTTTATCAAACATTTTTTAAATGTCCAAGATAAATCAATTCCAAAGCGGAAATGAAAGTGACCTGCTACCAGTACAACTCATTTAATTTTTGATGTAAATCAGGGAACTAAAAATGAACTCCTGCAAAAATGTTTTTTAATTTGTAATTAACCACTTACATTCAAACTCATTAATTGGAAGTCAGCACACACACCTACATCTATTTCAAGTGCCCTTCATCCCCAAATAAAGTCCCGATCTTCTATGAAGCTTTTTTTGTTTCCATCAGAAGCCTGAACGTTTTCTGCTAACCCAATCTGCTCATATTTCCTCCACGTTGCGCCAGGGCCCAGGTGCACCCAAAGACAAGCAGCCCCAAAGCATAATACTGCTACTACCACGCATCACTGCAGGTCTGTTGTTCTTTGGGTGATGAGTAGTGTTTGCAGAAACAAACTTGAAATCTTCTAAACACATGTGGAAAACGTGTTACAGTCCAGTGAAACAATGTCAAATTTTTAAGTCGGTGGAACACAATTTGAAATGATTTCTCTTGGTCTCATTTTTTTTATAGCCAAACATACAAAACATAAATATGCATACATTCTACATATAGTACATAACCTAAATCTACCCATACACATATCCAAATGCGCAACCATTAAATCTCCTAAGACTTAACGACGCTGTCGAAAGGGAAAAGTACCATAATCTCTCCAATGAGCCGGGATGTGAAGAGCTGTGAAACGGGAGACGCTTGAAATGAAAAGAGCAGTGCTTCATCTCTAATAGCGTCTGTCGAGGCTGTGTCACATGTAATGGGAGGGGTCAGTCCTTGGCGGGCAGGGGCCCATCCTCCTGATCAGACCTTGGCTTCATTTCGAGTTGAAGTATAACCATGTCAAAGCGAAGCGCGTGTCAGCCGCAAGGCCCTCCGGAGACCCTGTGACTGCTTGCTGCTCCCTGTGCCTGATGCTGTTTGAAACACTCTCTCTGTGTAATATTACTTGCAGCAACAGCAAAGGATATATATAACATTTTGTCGCTGATTTTAATCTAATTCAGCTAAATGAGCGTCTTGTGTTTATAATAACCATTACGTTGAAAAGGCCAAATTTGTTCAAGTGCTGTTCCAAGGTTATTATGGTTAACAAGTAACACGAAAACTGTAATTGAATAGACATTTTTGTTAATATCATTAAAAAACAACAACAACTAACTGAAATTACATCATGCGTTTATATTAAAAAAAAAAAAAAAAAAAAAAAACTAACTGAAACTATAATGGTAGCAAAAATGCCCTTCATTTCAGACTTTGTCAATTCATAAGCTTTTGGTCTATATGTCCCCACAACTCAAAAGACGGTATTCTGATGAAAATTGGGTTCATGGAATAAGAATTAATCAGATTAATCCATCCGTTTTCATCAGTCTCAGGGCGCCGCCATTTTGCCTTTTACCGCCGGCCCCACAGAAACTGACATCAAAAAGCGTTCGCAGTTTGTTTGTTTCCACAAGTATCTGTATTCACAAAGCAAAAATGTACTACGCTCCGTTCACGTTCGCTTCCAAAAATAAAAGTGCTCAAAACTTGCGCTCATTGAACACTGCCAATAAAACTACATTGAAAAAATATACAATACTGGATTAATAAAAACTTTAAGACACAAGTTTGATTTCATTAATTCAGTGGTTCTGTCACGTTCCACTAAAGGGAGCCGGCCTACCCCAGTGGTACTTGTGCCCTTCTTTGAGAATCATTGGTCTATTCAATAACATACGATTTCAAATGGTGTGAACTTATGCTAAATAGACACTTGATCACATCCCCCCCTATAGTAAAAGTGTGCCGGAGCTTATAAATATAGAGCACTGTCAAGTTAGATAAGGCTCCTCAATTTCTCCCTCATGCCCTCCACTCTCTTATCTCGACAAGAAAAGATTTCTCACTGTTGTTGCAACTGTCGTTCCTTTTTTTAGCCGCGTGTTGACAGCCCAGAAGCTCGAGATTCTTCAAATGACTGCATTTGCAAAGACTACCTTATCTCCTCCACGTTGGGCGGATCAATACTTCCTTCCTGTCATTACACCTCGTAGTCACGCCGGGCTGTCAGTGACGCAGCCCGACCTCTGCATGGGCTCAATCCGCATACTTAGCAGTGAGTGGATCCAAGATGGCTAATGAACAGTACGATAATGGACACACTAAATGGCAGTCAATCCTGCGCCATCGGTTTCTGCTTCTGTCAGGCTGCAGCAATATTTTGACGCAAGGAATATCCTTGAATGCCCACACTCGAAGTGAAGCCCCCGCTCATCGAGAGTTCATGCAGTGACTCTCATCTGGCTTACCATTAATTAAATCTGTTTCTTCCTGAGCCCGTCTTGGTGAAACGACACAAGCGTGCAGATAACAAACCTTATGGGTTATTCTGGGATGTCATTCGTTATCTCCTGAGTGCTTCCAGACCCACAGTCAGTGGCGTGGTCTGAGCCTTAGGCAGGGTACACAAATCAAGACAGTCGGGCTGGATTTGTCCCGATGTTTCCCTCTCCTGACCAAGGACGTCAAACGCCTGGCTAGTGTATTTGATGTCTTTTGAAATTGTCCTATAAAGTTATCCTTCTGGCTGAGGTGTGTTAAGAGTGGATTTCTCCCGTTAATTAAGTTTCTGTTCTTTGTTTTTGAGAGATCATGTTGGATCACTCAACATTTCCGGCACGGAGGATTTTGTCACGAGATCGATGGTTGGATGGAATCTTAATTTTTGTGGTTCTCTAACGTGTTGATATCGAAGCACAGTACACACAACTCAATACAACCAAAACTGTTAAAATCTTTATTCTGTCACAGTACCAAAAAAAAAACAAAACAAAACAAAACATCTTTTATGATTCAAAGAATTCTTATGTGTGTACTTTGCCTTCTGGCTTATTCTGGATGCCAGTCGTTATCTGCTGAGTACTTCCAGACCCAGAGTCACTGACGTTG
>NW_017805153.1:4339505-4346248 GCF_001891065.2 Hippocampus comes | reverse complement strand
TGTCATGATTCGGTTTGGGACCAACAGGTGGCACTGTAGGGCTCTCCCTGCAGCTGCACACCTGTTGGTCATTAGGTAATTAGTGGCTTTAAAAGGACTCCCAGCCCGAACAATCATTGTCGGGTCATTGTTGCTTTGTGCTACTGTCATGTTTGTTTGCTGTCATGTTTGTTTCAGTCATGTTTTGGTCAGTGTTATGTTTTATCTTCAGTTATGATTTTTGTTTGCTACTTTGGACTATGTTTGTTTTGGATTTAGTTTTCTCTGTTTAAATACACTTCATCAAGTACACCCTTCTCCTCCCTCTTGCCTGCTTTTTGGGTCCACCACCACCTCGCTACGTGACAATATATATATATATGTGTGTGCGTGTGTGCGTGTGTGTGTGTGTGTTGTATACAGCAGCACTAATCAAACATGATACTCTGTGAATAATTCCACCATGTTGGACAATATCTCCCAATGTAACATAACAACTACCGTTGCACTTTTTCCCACTAAAACCGCACACTGAGAACTCTGGTGTTTGAAAAATGAATCAGGAAGACCTGCAACTGTATCAGCCTGTCAAGCTGTGAACAATGACATTGTAATTAATGTGTGTTTTTTAACTAGCAATTGAACATTATTTGGGGATGGTGTTTTTTTTGTTGGTTTTTTTTTTTATTTTTATGGCAACAGTATCGATCCATCAATTCTCCATATGGCTTATCCTGCTGACAGGTAGCGGGTACACTGGAGCCTATCCCAGTCAATCGCAGGGCACAAATACAATCATTCGCGCTCACAATCACACCTAGGGACAATTTAGGCTTTTCACTTAGCCTGCCATGCATGTTTTTGGAATGTGGGAGGAAACCAGAGAACCCGGCGAAAACCCTGGCAGGCACGGGCAGAACATGCAAACTTCACAGAGGAAGGTCAGCGCCCATATTTGAACCCAAGACCTCAGAACTGTACTAACCAGTTGGTCACTGTGCTGCCGTGGAAACAGTATACGATGCCAAAATAAACTGCTTCAGCAAGCGAAGTACATGCTCAATTAGAGTCAGGTCTAAACTGCTTGAAATCAAGCCATCCACCATATTTGCCGATGCTATGAATTACACGCGCCGTGAAGGCCAACTTCAAAATAAGAGCGTGAATCAAGGCATTGATGTCCATATATTGTTTCCTCCTAAAAATAGCTGCCCGCATAAGCAAGTCGATGTTTTAAAGTTTATTATTTTTTTTAATTTTAATGAAATCTAACTATATAAAAACCGGCAAAATTACGCACATTTAAAATCTAAGCAAGTTTTGACATTTTGGGATGAGTTTACCTTTCTGGAACTGAGAACTACTCCTTGATACTGATTAATGCAAAGGGCTATCAGTTTGCAATAATAAAGTTCTCAACAACAATTTAACTCTAGGAAACAGATAAATATCAATATCAAATCTTTTCAAGTGTACGTGTTCACTTCTCTGACATTCCTAGGACATCACAATGTCCCATCAATGGTGAGCTATTTTTAGAACAGGCATGTGTAGCACCAGGCTGCTGACCCCTGCTTTTACACAGTATTTCGCCACAACTTTATTTGCAATTTGCGAATAGGAAAATGCAGAATTGTCAAATATGATAATATAAGAACCCACTCACTGTGCTAAACTATTTCAAACTGACATAATATTGATATAATAACCTCTGGATGAAGATGACGTAGATGCATGTTCTCATTTACTTGCAGTACTGTATGTTTAACATGCAACAATCAAAAGAAAATCGAAAATTATCTGCAGTATGACTTGCATTGTGTGCATGTTTTTTTTTTTTTTTCAAAAAGAATCCTAAGCAGCTTTGAATGTATTTTGGAATATAGCCTCACTAGACAGCTTTTTGTACTCGAATAAAGGTGTCAAATGTGCAGTCTGTGGGCCAATTCAGGTGGCGATAAAGAACATATCAACTGCAAATTTTCAATAAAAATTAACTGTTAATGCTAATTTTGTCCACTCGAGGGCCCACAGAAAACCACGTCAATGACATTCTGAAATATGTGCAATTCAGGATTTGATGCGTGATATTGATGCTCCTGTGAAGGCAAAAAGACGGTAGCGCGCTTCATACGAAATGCTGTGCCACATTTGTCCTGTGAAGAATGCAGTTCTGTGAAAACGAATACGTCCTGTGGATATATTATAAGAGACTGAAAATTGCAAAATGTCAGTCAACAGTTTCGGTTCAAAATTGGTTGCTGGGTTGGTTTGTTTTTTTTCTTACACTTGAACAGCTTGTATGCATTTTAATTTATACAATTACGAGGCAGGGCTTTTTCTGAATAGTTCCCACTTAACAGTTTGGATGGCACGATGAATCACCTGAGGTTGCCAAATTTTTCAAATAAATGTGGCAATTTATATTGTGGCCCTGAGAACTATAAAGAGTGACATCGAACAACCCTCGCATCAAACACGAAACTCTGCCTTTACTAATCAAAAGAGCTGAGATTTTTTTTTTACTTCATGTCCATGCAAGATCGAGCAATGGAAACAAATAATATTCAAAAGCACTTTGTATGATACGTGCAGTCCCACTGAAATCATCAACTACAGGATTACCACGGAAAGTGACTTTAGCTTTGCTTTGGTGTCTTTCTTCTTCTCAAGGCAGCTTTCCCATCCGGATGCAGCACTAATGCAATTGGGTATGTTGGTGAATAATTGTGCTGTCACACAAGCGGCTGCCTCAGCACCAGCCGGGCGGGCGCCTACACGGGCGGACTTGAGCTGAAAGATCTTTGTGTTCGGATTCTTCGGAACCGGCTCGCCCAGCTTCCATTATCATCAAATTGTCCTCGCACAACATACCGATTGTGTTACTCACTCACTCACTCACTCACTCACTCACTCACTCACTCACTCACTCACTCACTCACTCACTCACTCACGCACGCACGCACGCACTCACTCACTCACTCACTCACTCATTCTAACTGGGAGATTGTCGCGCGCGGTGCGTGTGTGCTCTGACACTTCACGGCTTCATTAATTCAGCTCGGATGCACAACAATGCGCCCACGCACGCTGAAATGTTCCAGTTGAAAATCGCCAATCGCCTCGTGAAATGCATCACACGGTGTCAAGTTGGACAACAACGCACACAAAACGCGTCGTCTTCGCTGTACCTGTTTGGATGCGATCGGTTGGGGGCTCCAGTTAAAGAATCGCCATTGGCCGGAATTCCTCGGGGTTTGTATCCACATGAGAGTCCACGACTACAGAGCTGCACGGCTGAGAGTGGACGAGGAGTGCACGGAGGCAGTAGCAGGGACGCTACCACTCAGCCCACGGTGATGGAGAGAGAGTGAGACAGGCGGTCCGCGGCTGGGGGGGGGGGGGGGGGGGGGGGGGGGGGGTGCTCCCCCCTTAAACACCCACCCCCACCACGCTGGCCTGCGATCTTCTCCTTCTATCCTCACAGGATGGAGGACCAGATATATGGACATTTATTACCACCACCTATAAATGACCACGTTTTTTTTCAATTTTATTGTTTGACATTCATATGAACTCCCAAGATCTTTTGAAGTGGTGACTTTTTTGTAGCTCTGCGGTTTTAAGGATCGCTTAAATACGGCACTGTTTAAAAATATGCAAAAATAACAATAAGCACATCATGCCAAACTCACTGATTGAATTGTACTTAATTTTATGAAGAAATCTGCAGGGCACGTGCTCCATTGAAGTTTTGACGGTTGAGAAAACAGGTGAACGTGCGCCCTCTAGTGTACTTACTTGAGCATCGCACCTACTGTGTCACACTGCAAAACCATTGACAACAAATTGTGTTTTTTCATCAGAAAACGAGTAGTAGTATACTTTACTCTAACGAGGGAGTGGCGCACTTATATACGATCACATGGTATTAAAACGGAATTCAAGGTAAAAACATTTCTTCGAAATAATATACTCTGTGTGTGCGCACTAAACTAGGCATTCGAAATAATTGTGTTCATGGAATAAGAATTAGATAGATTAAACCACCTGTTTTTTTGTTCATCTCACGGCGCTTCCATGTTATCCTGTAATGGTCTCTGCTGTGTTTGGACTAGCGGGGCACGTAGAATATATAACTGTGTAGAAAATGTTGGTCTTTTTCAACATTTTTTTTGTCACATTTTTACCCTTCAGTTGTGCTGCTCAGTTTACTCTGTGTGTGTGTGTGTGTGTGTTGGCCGAGCCAAATGCTGCTGCACTCGCCTGCGCCACCCACTGGAAGGACGTGATATAGAAGATGGCCGGACACGAGGAAGAAGAAGTGACAGTTTAAGCGACGTAGAGGTACAGTGCAGTGGAGGCTCAGTTTCTCTCTTGGCTTTGTCAGTACGTTGGTCATATTAGTCATTCTTCGCAGATGATAAAGAATAAATCCCTGTGAATATATCATTATATGGTGTTTACCCATGTTGCCACCGACCTCACGTTGATGCTAATTGTTAGCCCATGCACTGTCAACTTTCCAATTGTATGTTTGTATTCAACTAATGGACATTATCTCATTGATAAAATACACTAAGTGCAATAAAATACTTGAAGTCTCTTTTTGTTAAGCATATCAACTCATTATTTTTGCCAAACTCCCACTTGTTTGAATTGATTTGAGTCGCTTGCCACCATATTGCATTTGTCGTCCCACTTTAAAGTTTAGTTTCAGCAAAAACAATATAAATGTCTGTCGATTTAGTCCATCCTCTTTGTGAGGCACAGTGGACAGACAAGTCATTGGCACATTCAGCTCACCGTTGAGAAATTTTGGGTTTTAATCCAGACTGACCTCCTTTTGAGGAATTTGTTTGTTCTCAATTTCTCCCCATGCTTATGTGTGTTTCCTCCAGGTAACGCAGCTTCCTCCCACATTCCAGGCTGACTCGAAGTGCTCTAGAAAACTTCATGGCGGCACGGTGGGCAACTGGATAGCACGTCTGTGTCTCACAGTGCAGAGGTGGAGGGAGGTGTGTAGAGTTTGCATGTTCTCCCCTTGCCTGCGTGGGTTTCCTCCCACATTCTGAAAATATGCATGGCAGGTGAATGGAACAGCCAAAATTGTCACTAGGTGTGATTATGAGCGCAAATGTTCATTTGTCTCTGTGTGCCCTCCGATTGGCTGGCAACCGGTTCAGGGTGTCCCCCGCCTACTGCCCACCTACTGCCCGAAGACAGCTGGAATAGGCTCCTGCACGCCCGTGTTGAGACCTAATTGATCATGAAATCAATCAACACCTATTGTGATAATTGATTAATCATTACGAGAGATTCACGTAAAACTAGCTGTACAAATTGAAATTTCAGCTTCTCAACAGTAAAGTATTCTTAGATATCTGTCTTACTCCGCCAAAGCAGCATTTAAAAATAAGACATTTGCAAACAACCACTTTTGTTTTGGAAAATAACAAAGAACATTTTTGCATATTTTCTGACACATTACAGCTCGAAACAGCAGCTGAGTAATAGTCAATTTCCATCCATCCATCCATCCATCCATCCATCCATCCATCCATCTTTTTAATGATCAAATAACCTGCCAAGTGTGTCTTTGGAATGTGGGAGGAAACTGGAGTACTCAGAGAAAAGCCACGCAGGCACAGGGAGAACATCCACACTGGAAGGCTGGCGCCGGAATTGCACCCTGCACCTCTGCACTGTGAGGCCGACGTGCTACTCAGTCCACACTCTGCCGCCCTCATATTTAATTTCTGGTGAAAAAAAGCAATAGTTTTTTTTGCCGTGGTCGGCAATCCGTCAGTACAGATGAAAGGTCCGTCAGTCCGTCACTGCCCGACCGACAACCGATGAAACGCTAATGGTACAGATGGAACACTGATGGAATAAGCATGGACGGAAGCGGTTTTTCATCCGTCACTAACTGGATCAGTTCCAAGGACCATTTCAGTCCGTAATTGACAGACTCCCCTTTCGCTGATGACTGACGGAAACATATGCCATGTATCTGCCTCAGAAGTGGATATCAAACTTGTGATCTTTCCTTTGCATGAATCAGTCCCCAAGGATATAACTCTCACTTTCAAAAACGCTGGCCAACAATATAACAAAAACAATAATCACAAAATCACTTAAAAACAATCGGGAAATAAAAGATTTCACAGAAAAGTTCATTTTTATCCTGTTATTAAGATATCCTTTATTTGTCCCACAATGGGGAAATTTACAGTCCACAGCAGCAAGATAATGGGGAGAAAGAAGAAAGAAAAAGAAAACAAACACCGTTCAATTAAGTGCAATATAAATACAGATATGGATAAGGTCACAGTGCTATTTACAATAGTCTTCCACATCATTTATTTATTTTTTATTCAGCAGCCTGACAGCAGTCGGTAGGAAGGAGCGGCGGTATCTCTCCTTCTTGCAGCGCGGGTGTAACAGTCTCTGGCTGAAAGAGCTACCTAGTGCTGTCAGGGCGGGCTGGAGGGGGTGGGAGGGACTGTCCATCATAGCTTTTAGCTTAGTTAGCATCCTCCTGTTGCCCACCTCCTCCAGAGTGTCTAGGGAGCAGCCCAGGACAGAACTGGCCTTCCTGACCAGTCGCTCCAGCCTCTTTCTGTCCCGGGCCGATTTTTCGATTGAGTAATCGATTCTAAAATGGTAACAGGATAATAACAGCCTCCTTGTGCTGACCGATGTAACCTAAACTACAGTGGATATAAAATCCCGCCCCCCCCCCCCCCCCTCTTGCTCCCTCT
>NW_017805153.1:4337889-4339486 GCF_001891065.2 Hippocampus comes | reverse complement strand
TCTCTCTCTCTCTCTCTCTCTCTCTCTCTCACACACACACACACACACACACACACACACACACACACACACACACACACATCAATTGCTATGCTTTGTAATACCTACTACTGTATGTTCTTTCAACACTGACGAGATGTTTTTAATCAGCAGAGGGCGCTGTGTGCTTTCATCGTCTTTCTGCAGTGACATCCCATCCATCCATCCATCCATTTTTTGACCGGCTTCTCCTCACAAGGGTCGCGGGGCGTTGCTGGAGTCTATCCCAGCTGTCTTTGGGCAGCAGGCGGGGGACACCCTGAACCGGTTGCCAGCCAAGGGAACTCACACCTGCCATGCATGTTTTTGGAATGCACACAGGAAGGCTGGAGACGGAATCGAATCCAGTACCTCTGCACTGTGAGGTGGATGTGCTAACCATTGACATCCCATGTAAATGCATGAACACGCTTGATGGGTACAAAGACTGTGTGTGAATCACGGTGCTTGGCATAAACATTTAATCAAGGAATGGTAAAACACAACATAATTAATGGTAGTTCATTGTGTCGGGCATTCGGAAGGTTCCGGACAGAATCGGATTCTACAAACGTAGACTCAGGAAAGTTGATCTTGCAAAAATATTGCATTACAAAAAATAAGCGCGAGGCCAACGAAGTACAAATAACGACGCTGGACAACAAGCCGGGAATAATGCGAAGAAAACAAAAAGCGCTTGCACAAGACAAGAAGAAACTCACGAACAAAAATAGTTTGTAAAAAAAGTACAAGAAAGACCAAACTGTGGACATACTTAAATCGCCCAGAGAACTACTTACCGTACTTGAATAACGAAGAACATAAGCAAAAGCAAGAGCCACAAAACAACACAGTTTTGCATTCTTCATTTGAAATGCCTTTACTGTAGCCTCTTTTTAGTTGTTGTTTCTTTCTGGGAATTTCTCCTTTTGGGCTCCTCTTCAGGATGTAAAATGCAGGCTCTATTTGATGATGATGAAGATTCTCACGATTAGTTTGAATCCACTTTTCTGTAAATTGCCAGATACGAACGTTTTGTCGACTTCAGAATTTCACTGCTCCCATCACGAGTTACATTATCACTAAAGCCTTTAAGAGAAGAAATATACATGCCACATCTTCATGACAATAAATCTTCATTTTTTTCTAGAGGAGGCAGATGAGTGGCATTTCCATTTAATGATTTAATTTTTTGTTTTGAGTTACAAGCGTCGTCCGAGAACAAATAAAACTGGTATCTCAAGGCGCCACTGTACTCAGTGGCGGACCCTGAGGGCCAGCAAGGCCTTCTCTGCTGGCCTAAACATTCTCAGAAAAGTAAATTTACTTTTATGTATTTTATGTTATTTTATAATTTATGTTATTTTATTTTCATAAATATGTCAACAAAATTATTCTCTGTATTCTTTACATCATATTATTTCCACTTAGTTGAGTGGCCGTTATTTTAAATAACATTGAAAGCCACTCGATAAATAACTTATTTATTCTGGTAGAGTTTTTAACCAATCATATTTCAGCTAGCTTGCGTTGCCAGGTAAATTAAACTTGCTCGGGGCCTTCAGATTAAACAGAGCAG
>NW_017805153.1:4309747-4337125 GCF_001891065.2 Hippocampus comes | reverse complement strand
GTTATTTGCTGTTGTATCGCCGATTTTCAAAATGCAAATGATCTGTTTATTTTCAAAGAATAGTTTGTTTTGTTATTGTTCGGTTGGTGTCTTATATGAAACTGCGACATTGTGCAATTTATTGGACAGACTTGTTTAAGATCACACAGCGTAATTTGGGTGGCATTTTATTTCGTATTTTTAAATCATCTTTTTATTTTTGACTATCTGTAAATGTAGTTTCCTGCTCTTAATTGTGAATGCATACTTGATGGTTTTAAATGCTCCTGAAATTAAGTGCTGCTTGACGAGCCTATATTGTGTATGTATGTGACGTCACTGAAGGCCTAAGGTTGAAATGCACGGCCCGCCACTGACTGTACTCCAGCACTAAAAAAAAAAAAGCACTGTCAATGCTACCCAAAATGAAAAGAGGCTGCACTTACAGTATGTACAGTCAAGTTCTCTCCATTGACACGAAAAGTCAAACATGGAAATCAGATGAAAGTACAGTACATAAATGACGCTTGCCGTGAAATACAGATCTCCTCCCTACCCTGTTATCTGGCCAACACATTGCACGTCTTCCGAGCTCTACAAACGTCTCTAGTTAGAAAAATGAAAGACGACACAAGGCCAATAACAATATTGTCATTGAGCCCTGGGATGTCTCTCTTCTACTCGCAAACTGTCACGCACAAACGAACATGGTTTCACTTTCCCTACATGAGGTCAGCTGCTATTTGTCTTGGTATAGCAATGGAAGACATAATGGAGAAGGGCAACGCAAACTGATTAAAAAGCCGCATTTTTTTCTTGTTTTTTTATTATTCTCTCCATTTTAGATCACTTTTAAAGGAAGATATTTTACAACAAGACGTTTGAAAGAAGTTGGGCCTGTCGGTGTGAAATATACATATTTGCTAAATAAAAAAAAAAAAAAAAAGAAAAAAAAGAGGGACACAAATGAAATTGCTTACCCTGACAAAAGCAGTGTTTACTAAAGACGTGCATTTCAATGCAGGCTGCTGGTGTATATGAAAAAGTACATTTCCATAATCTTTTGAAGATATATGGCTTCCCTTTCAAGCAAATGTAATCATTTGAACAATGGAGGTGAAGGAGACATTCGTCCAGAATGGAGAAGGAATACTAATAAGAGATTTAGAATTAAATAGCTTACACAACACAGAGCATGCACGAGTGTTTTTCTGTTTGTTTGGGATTTTTGTGTGTGTGTGTGTGTGTGTGTGTGTGTGTGTGTGTGTGTGTGTGTGTGTGTGTGTGTGTGTGTGTGTGGACTGAAATCTTATTCATTACAGACAAACAACAAACTGCTATTTCATTCCAAATTTTAATAAGAGATCAAAATATTCCCTTTCAGTCCATCCTATCTATTCTACCTTTTTTCAAAGTCAAAGCAGCATTGCGACATATTTGTATGAAAGATAAGTCAAGCATCAATAACTGATAGCAAATTCAAATTATACACTGCTATCAAAGAGAATGCAGACATAAACGGATTTTGCTGACCATATCTGTGTCCGTGGCAACTCGGGTCAGAGGACTCCACTGCAGTGTTGGCAGCCATCTTGGTTTTAGTCTCTTGCACAAAAATGTTTATTCGCTTTGGTTACATTTTAAGTAATTTCTCTGTGTGCTAGTTTTGTATCAGAAGTTAAGAGGAGTTGTTGGAACTTAATTCAAATGAACATTGCCGTGATGTGCTGAGCATGCATTTGGAAAGTCTCACAAAACCATACGCTAACATTTTGTCCAATCGTTTCTTGTCAAACAAAACTCGCAGACGTCTCGTCATCTTTTAATCATCACAAGAATTACAACAATCAATTTCTTGTGAGGGAAAAAAAAAGGAACACACTTTTATCACCACAGCACCCTCTGCTGGGTTTGTCATGATTAGAAAATTAATCATGCTACATGACCGCTTGTGGGTTTTTTTCCCCCAGTTTCAGTTCATTTGATGCTGCACACTTCAACTGCAATGCATTCCGAATGCTCTTGAGACAGCGCTGAAATTGTGCAATATATGTCACTGTGTTCACTTTTCCCAACCAAATCCAAAAGTGACACGTGACATGCTGGAAAATATCGTGCATGTCAAGCTGACACACATACAGTACGTTCGCCTGCAAAGATAATCTCCTTTCGGCCTTACAACCTCTGATTCGCGAGGAGCAGTGATGTTGTACGTGCTAGTTACTTACTTAGGTCAGTCACGACAAACCAGACTGTAAAATATGGGCCAAAGCGTGAATGACAACTGTTTTTTGCAATGGGCTGTCAGCACGGTGCCCTTGAGCAAACGTGTTCAAGAATACAGCATTTACTCACAATTAGCAAGTTTTAGGCAGCAAATAAACAGAAACATAAAATGAAAAAAATGCGATCTGACATTTGTCCTTGATAAATTCTCATTATTTACTGTTGCCCTGGAGTGAAGCAAGTCAAACATTTAGACTAATCACAACTTTGCAACATTATGGTCAAGTTTCCCTCACGACAAAACCAACACATTTTAAGCCTGTTATTTACAAGCGCCATATGTGGCTAAAGGATAAAGATCATATCAGATCGCTTTCATTCAGAATAATCTATCTTTGGGCAGTGGCACCCTCAACTGGTTCCCAGCATTCATAGACTGACAACCATCCGCGTTCATGATCACACCTAGGGACAATTTCGAGTGTCCAATTAACCTACCGTGCATGCTTTTGGGATGTGGGAGGAAACCGGAGTACCCGGAGAAAACCCACACGGGCACGGCGAGAACATGCAAACTCCACACAGGGAGGTCGGCACTGGATTTGAACCCATGACCTCCACACTGTGAGGCGGACGTGCGGGTGGGACTTGTGCCCGAATTGTCGACTTTTATTTAGGCAGTTAAAAAAAAATTCATTGAGATGTACAATCTCTTTTGCGAGAACAACATGGCCAAATAGCAGTCAGAGTTATCGCATACCTGCCATGCTTCTGCAAAACAAGCAAAACAATGACAGGTATCTACAAGAACACCTGCGCTATATTTGAGATTTATCAGAGTCACTTCAAATGGTGGCAGTTGTGGCTTCACTCACATCGACCATGAGTCAAAATGTGAGTGGTTAACACTGAACATAGCCACATCCCCCATACCTATAAAAGGAAGTGCAAAACTGTGCTAACACCTTCTTTCAGTTGTTTATTTATATTCCCACACTCAAACAAATATTTTTTTTTCAAATTTACAAGTCGCCTTGACGGTGAAAACGTTTTCCAATTATTTATCCCGGTCACATCTTCTGAAAAACTTGCCATTAGAACAAAGAGGTGCAGACTTTTTAAATCCACTGCAGGTTTGTTCTAAATATGCTCTAAATATGTACGTATTTGTATTTGGGAAGATTTCATGTCAGATTGTGCTGTTGTTAAAGCGTTCACAAAGAAGACTCCTTCCAGGGCAGATGAGATCATGGCAGATGTGAGACAAGGCTCCCCTGCAGGCTCCATCCTCAAAGGGGCTCAATGATAGCGTGTCACCCAAAGGTGCAGACACAAGCGGCGACGGGAACGTCATGGCGGCCTGACGTCTCGTCTTGTGGTGGGAAACTGCCTGCAGGCAGCAACTCAATCTGATTAGGATAGTGGAAGGTGCGGAAGAAGCTGGCATTCATTTCAGGGAGGTTCAAAACAAGGACCATAAAAATGAATGGAAATGGGTTGTAGTAAAAATGCGTACATTTCTCTGCGAAATGCCTTTGCTCTTCTCCGAGTGGGCAACCATATGTTCACAAACCAGTATCACAGTTCACCTCTTGAAATGGCTTGGCTTCATTTGAGAGCATTTCTCCCAATTAAATGTGTGCGATTTTGTTCCACACACCGCTCTGCAACTACAGTGTGTGTGTGTAACAAGTGCATGGTTAAATTATACTCAATATATTTTTTTTCTTACGTTGTTTTATTGTCCACAACAAGTTCTTTGATTAATCACATGTCCCCCTGAAATAGCTGCTCATCTTTTAGGAGTCATTCAAAACTACAATCCCAGCGTTTTGGCTTTCTTCGCTCGTGGCTGAAACTGTGGCGAGTTGCAGAGTAAATATTTCTGCTTATGATTTGTGATTGTCATCATATTACGTGTCGTCAAGCTTAACACTCCAACGCTGCCATTAGTAAAATATCAATTGAAATGAGAATCTGTCCGAAATTTTAAATAGAGTCTATTCGCTAAACAGAACACAAGCAATTTGCTAACGGAACCATGTTCTGAAGTGAAGGTCTAACATCTGCTCAAAACTTTTAACATGAGTCAAAAATGTCAACCACATATTTCACTGTTGTAAAAGCATGTTAATTTATTTAAAAAAAAAGGTGTGGGAATTTGAATCATTTTTAACAGCATAACACCTACTTTAAACAATGTTTGGTAAAATGGAAGATCTCAACTTTGGTGGCAGAGGGACAGGAGGGGGATGGAGGGGGGGTAAAAATGGGGACGTTTCATATCGACTCATAGTATTTGGTGGATTTGATTTTACTTTTCTGAACAGAAAAGTAGGGGAAAGGGGAACTCAAAGGGAGCCTCGTAATATAATTCTCTATCTAAAAACAACATGAAAGGCTTTGTCGGAGTCTCGAGTATCAACATACCTTCAAAAAGCGTCTGATCTTGAAAGGGCAAAGAAGTCATGCGATCTCCCCTGAAGCACAATACAGTTCTTGTGTATTTGAGCACATTTATAGAGCAACAAATCATTTAAAAAATTGATGGTTGCTTTTAGTCCCTCGTAGATCAAAGACTTCTGCAATCAAACCTGAAATGTGCAATTAAAGCCACTCACTCCCAGGGACTCATTTTTGTCTTTTAAGAATCCAGACTTTCAATCCGAGGGAGCCGACGTACTTTAGTATCTTTTACATTTATTCATGTGGGAGGGTAAAGTAGGGCCTGACATTGAATGAATGACGTGACACGATTCAGTCATCTTACAATAAACAGTAAAATGTAAAAAAAAAAAAAAAAAAAAAAAATAATTAAAAAAGATACATACACAAATATCTTTAATGTAGCATTCTATCAACCTCAAAAATTGATGGAATTTTACTGATTTCCCAAACTTTTCAAAAATGATAAACAATCATGACTCAACTAAATCATGATTTCATCAATTTGGAATTTGTACCCCCCTCTCCCCGACCCCCACACACAAACCCCCCCAAAACACACACATAATAATCTTTAATATATACCAAGTGACATAAATGTACATAAATTCTACCATGAAATAGAACGACATCTGCAATGGTAGCCCAAAAAAAAAAAAAAAAAAAAAAAAAAAAACACTTAAATAACTGAGATACATACGCAAATTACATTTTGCCTCGTTGTCCGGCGGTCTGTTTTTGATTAACTAATTATAGAAGCATCATTAGTTATTCTTTTGATCATATGCACCCATTCAGTAACATGCATCCACAATGGAAGCTAACTCACATGGCAAATGAACAACAGTGCAGATTAGGGCCTGTGATATATTAAACCTCTCGAGATGACGCTGTACTGAGTGGAGAAAAAGTCTGACTCACCGAGAGCTGGAATGAATTCCTGTTCAGATTTTGTCCTGTTAACATTTGATCGATCGAGTCATCCTTAAATGCCTATTGCTGTCTGATCAATGTATTTTATTTTGGGGCTTGGGGGAAAATGCAGATCTTTCAGTATGTGATGTAGCTGATAAGGGGAGATCAACTCCCTTTGACTCCTGTTTCCTCGATAATTGCCTGTCGTCTCAATACTTTGTGTGTGTAAATTAACAGCTGCAAATGCCAGACTATAATACATTTTGCTAAGAAAAAAACCCATCTAAAATCGAGGGAGTGTATTATACACCAATACATGGCGAATTACAAAAATTCCTCACATGATACGGATGTTCTCTAGTGACTTGGGGTTGTGAAAAAGGTTCAGTTTCATTCGTGTATGATATATAATGTCTAATGTTACAAATTTATACATTAACATAATTTTCGCTGCTCATCAAAAATCGCAGTGGCCCGTGAATGGATTTGTCCCCAAATGGATGAGGGCGAGGAACAAATAAACAGCCTCAAATCAAAACAAATACGATGTATTTTGTTTGGAAATAAGCTCCCTAGATGATGAGTATTTTCCGAGTATTTTTCAAAGCAAGTCTTTACTTTGCCATGTCGCCATTTTGCAACACTCTCACCACACAACGGTGCATATCTGGGCCATTGTAATTTTTTTTTTTTTTTTTTTTGCCTTATGATTATGCGGCAAGGACTTTTGTGTGTCATACCAGAAAGTGGCAACAGCTCCAATCAGGCCATGAGTGTTGACAGCCAAACACCTTTGCAAGGTCAGAGAACTTCTCTTTACACCCACAAAAAAAATAAACAAACAAAAAAAAAAAAACAAGAAATCTGAAATGACCAAATTACAGAGTGGATAACACTTCATTTTTTTGAGCGTGAATACCAACAAATCAGGAGAGTGCATCATCCATGAAATAGAAAGAACATTTGATTTTAAATGACGACCTAGGGTCCTAGGCGCTCAGTCTAATATACTACCTGTGTGTTATTTCCGAAAAATTAAGGTAATAAAAATTCGGGAAACAACATATTGAGCTTCATGATTTGGGAACCTCAGAGCACAAAGACAAAATATCCTCAGGGTTTTGTTTGCTCGCACATGCCTACACACATTCCTGGAATGGAGAGAATGGTACACAGGCGACAAGCGTGGCCTTGTATTCGTGGTTCTCTCCCCTGCCCACCCTGTAGATTAGCCCCTTATCTGTTAAATGAGACAGTGCAGACGCATTTTGCTGCCAGGCCTTTGGCATGGAGGCCACACACTCTCTGCTCTGAGAAGTGGGCCGTGTCACAAAGTCTCCCTGAGCCAAAGTAAAGGTGAGGAGACGACCTTGGAGCAGCTCGTGGGTGGATATACTGTACTGAGCTATACAATGGGCAGCTTCAGATACCAGTGTTTGGCCTCCTTCAGTGTTGAGAATTTTTTTTTTTCTCTTGGGCAGCACTTGTCATAGGTATGACTGCGACAAGGAATTTGAAGTGATACTGGCCATCTGGTTTCAATTCAAACCTTCCAACATGCAGGAGCACCTGAATGCATGTGCGGTTTGGGCATCGATAGACCTTGAATCTCATTCTGTCCTATTCCTCTCTTCTACACAATGGGAAGAGTTTGGCAACAAAATACTTCCTTGACGTCTGACTCATGGTTTTATCTGGCCGGAAATGAGAGGCAGAGGTGCCTGCAACCTGAAATCAGTCAGACGTCACTGCTTTATTCTTTTGCACTTCATTACAGTTCACGGACATTTAGTGAGAGGGAACAAACCCAACGTGATTCTTAAAGTGTTGTTCCTCACAGACATCCTGTCTGGTTAATAATACAGGGCAAGGTGTTTATTAACTTCAGTAGACGTGAGCGGTAACTACCGCTCTGCAAAGGACATAGTTGCATTTTCACTACTTTCAGTCTGTTGAGTTGAAAAAACATGGATGTTGCTAGGGGAAACAAATGCCAATTTGGGTGCCTCTACATCAATGCTGCAAAAGTGAAATTGAGTTCAGGTCTGTGATATCATGGTTACATTATTGTGGGTTTGATGCGATGTGGATTTTTTTTTTTTTTTTTTTAATCGTGTTGATATCACAGACTATTCATTCGCCAATTCGCTTGATTTTGCTCTGATTGTTTTTTCACACTGACTGTCAGAGATGGGCATTTCGTCCCTGGGACAGAACTCATTTTTGGGACAAGGATGAGGGTCGAGATGTTTTTCAAAAAGGACGGAATAAGCAAGGACGGAAGTAGGTTTTCGTCCGTCTCTTGGTTTCATTGATGGCCAATCTTTTCTGCAACAGCGAATCACAACATGACTGAAAATAAGGTTCGGTAGGCAGGCGTATACGCGATGAATACGTCAACGTTTGCATGCGAGAGTCGTACATTTTTCAGAGGGTGGCATTGTGTAACGTGGCAAGACATGTCGTGTGTTTTGTATTTTTTGGACAGTATTCTTATTTTATATAATAGTATTTTCGGAGGTTGATGTGAGCATTAATTTTGGTGACCATCGATCTCAGTTTTGGCACATTAAGTGACGTTTAGATTCCTACATTACGGGTTTGGAAATCTGAAATCGATATAAATATTCTTTTCCTTTTTCTTTTCAATTCTGTAAATGTTGAACCGCGTGGAAGCAACATGTCAGCCCATCCGCCAAATTATATGTGGCTTTGATATTAGATGCACGTTTTCAGCATGACGTCTCTGATCCACTGGTGATAGGACACTTTGTCCTCTTGCATTTAAACTGCTTCAAACAAGGTGCATGCAGGAACAGTGGTTCCGATCGCATGACTCGTATTTTGTTATTTTATGTTAACTGTTCCATAAAGTGCTTTGTTACAGCTGCAGCTGTTGCGAAAGCGCTATATAAATAAAGATGTATTGTATTGTGTTGTATTGTATTGTATAAATAATATGGTAAAACTGAGCTAGGATAACATCATTCAATCAAAAGCAATCATTCCATATTAATCCAGTGAGTTTTTGCTTGATGAGACATCTCCAAGGAGCAAGCATATTTACAATTTGCTTCACTTTACCACATCCAGTCCGGGTCTGCGGCGTCGATTTACTCAAGAAGAAGAAGAAGTCCTTGCATCTGTAATGTAAATGTTGTCTATGAAAATACTTGCTTGCGGTTGTCGCAAAAGGCACCATTCAAGATGGGATTGGCAGTGCTATGTATGGAGCAAAGTAAATGCCGTCTCGTCTGTAGGGTATTAATTGCCGACCCCCCCCATGCTTCTCTCCCACGGCGTTATGCACGGGTGCTTTTTTTTTGGGGAGGGGGGCGCGGACTGGGACGGAAGCGCTTTAAAAGGACGAGGATGGACTGGGACGGAGGACGATTATTATTTGAATAAGGACGGAGGCACGATGACGGAAGGATCCCCAGGTCGCGGACGGAGGACGCACTGACAAAATAGGGTAAAGTGCCCATTTCTGCTGACTGTTCCTCTGGACTTACGTCGCAATAAGCATGTATAGCTGAAATATTCGCAGAGTGCCTTCACTTATTCTGTTGTATGAATGGCAAGAGGTGGGTGCACAGCTTTGTTCTACCTTTTGATATCCAATTGGAGATATTTATTTGTTACATATTTCAATATGTCACCGTCATAGATAGAAAAACAAAACAATCATCATTTAAATCACAATATAATAACAATCATTGCAATTCATTGCAATGCGCCGAACACCATTTCACCTTGAACCTAATCTTACAAGACATCATGGATTTTTCTAAGAGCCAACGCATATCGAACCAAAAACGGTGATCACAAAACAAAGATACAAACCGAACCTTGGATATTGTGAACCATTACGCCCTCAGTAAGACACAGCTGCTTATGCACTTTCAATCGTTTTATTGAACAAACGGGAGCAAAATACAGTCAACACAAGCACCTTCTTGTACAGGGGATAACGCTACATCGTAATTTGCTGACATTCAACACTCTGCCACTCAACAGACTCAGCCCGCCATTTAAGCACACACACACACACACACACACACACACACACACACACACACACACACACAGACCCAGACATATGTATGTATGTTTGTATGTATGTACAGTATGTGTGTGTTAGTGGTCTGTAAAGTAAGCCCTGCGATAAGAAGTACAAAAAAAATAAAGTACAGAATTAATTTTCCCTATAATTTTATGTAAACAAACTGAGTGAGTGACCAAACCTGATGCTTTGTTCACATGTCATTTCTTATTATTGTAACCACTCATGCAGCCCTTTTTTTTCAAGCCTCCATTGCTGAGTGCACCTTTGAAGCGCTTTTGCCTTTCCTCACAAGCCAGAGCTCCGGAGACACTTTGTTTCTTTCTCTTCGCTGCGGGTTAGCCTGTGAACACTGATGATTTCTAAACTTGCTGATGTCCTCTTAATGTGTCTGAAAGTCATTAGACTTGGTTGTTCCTAATAGCAACACGATTGCCCTCGTCACAGCGGCTATTAGGGCTCTTTCCTCAGGCTACCACTTAGCATGAGGTCTGCTGATGAGCAACACGTTTAACTTGTAATAGTTTGATCTGCCTCTGGTCAATGATACATAACATCGTAATGACCAATCCCATATAATTACCTTTAAGGTCTCTGACTTTAATTAAGTCACATAACAGACAACTTGCAAGTATTGGAAGTGACTATGATTGTTTACAAGATGAAACAAGATTGTCAAAATGGCTCAACTTGGCTCATTCGTTTTTTACGTTCAAGTGAGATTGAATGTCTTTTAAATATCACACACCATAGTGTGTTGTTAACAACCAAAGTATGTTGTTAAAAACCTGCCAAATTTTAATGATTATAAAAAAATAATAATAAATCACCACAAAATGAGGACTCTAAATCATGAAAAATCAGCTTTCGGTGTGAAACCATGCTCAGCTGGTAAACTGATGTTACCTTGTCGAGCATCTTTCTTACGCCTACACACCCCTACATGTTTGAGCCACGAAAATGTTTCCTTAAAGACTCTGTTTGCTGGAATAAATCCCCCTGGGTTGTCACAGTGCCTTTTCATGCCGTAACGACGACGCACTCTACAGCGGTCACGCCACCGCCAAGTTCGTTTGTAATTCTGACACTGTTCACCTTTTTTTGCATGTAAATACTCGAGGGGTGCATCTCTCTGATAAAAGACGATTCAATGCATTCTGTATGTATCTTGATACATGATACACACATCTTAATTCAAGAGAGGTCATCATGCAATGACTTGTCATTTTTTTAAATATGAATGAACTAGACCAATACCGCAAACGTGAGTGTTACCTTCCAAGAGATATGCATACTGTGTACACATATAAAGTCATCTTATATGATTTGGTTCACTGCATTGACATCTTTTCATTCTGAACCGATTTTCACATTCAAATCAGTTTTAGGTCCGCCCCTTGTAATTACCCTCAGATTAAAACTGAAGGGCTGCAGGTTTAGACACAAATCTCTGAATTAGCTTTCCAGGGTCTTTAACATGAATAGGATGCAAGCTTCTCTCTAATAATTTTTGTCTGAGTAAACATGCGCAGGTGATGTTGCCTCTAGGAATATTTTATTTGTGCTGAGTTGCTGGAACGGATGACCTAGGGCAAGCGCAAACATGAGCGCCACAGCAAATCGGTCTTCCTGCCCTTTTATCAGCTCAACATAACAAGGGAGTGAAAGCAAACAGATAGTGCACATAAACAAATCTTCCAACAGTCAAATGAGAGGCTTCTCCATCACATTTCACCGCTCTTCTGAGTGGAGTGACAGCTGTAGCCCACCGAGGCACCTTTAGTGCATTGAGCATCTTATTCAAAAGAATTGCTACGGAACAAATTAACTGGAGCATGACAAGAAGGAGAGGTTGTTTTCATTTCATTGTTAAGTAAAGCTGAAACGAGTTGTCTGAAGTCATACACTGTTGCGAGGGAGAAATTTGCTCTAGTGAGGGTCTCACCACTCTTGCCGCCCCCTCCAGCAGTGCAACGGACCACTCGGAATAACCTTTCTAATAAGTCACTCGGAAGAAAATGTGGGGAGTCAGCTGATTCCTAATCTGCTCTCTTTCTGCACTCGGTGCTGCTCATACATCAAGAGTCAAATTGTGCAACGGCCTGAAAGCTCATCTGCGGTGGAGCAATCATGCTCCAGCGGGCCTGCAGGTGTTTTTGTGCATGAGTGTTTTGCCTAATGAGACCTATCTGATACATTCATGAGGGAAAACAGCCTGCATGTATTACAGTGAAAATTACGGAGTTCAAGTTATTACCTTCTCAGCTGATGCATTTTGATCCAGAAGGGATTTTTTTTTTCTTTTAATAAACATGCACTCAACAACTCCAGCCTTAGCAACTAGTTCACAGCAGGTTTCAAACCAAACACGCCAAGTCATATGAAGTGAGCCACAGCTGCCCATGTAGTGAGAAAACACAGATTCCAGGTGGCAGTTAAAGAACCCAAAATGTTTTTTTTTTGTTTTTTTTTTGGGAGGGGGGTGGGGACACAAGATTGTCGTGTAAGACTTGTTTGTTGTTATTTACAGATGGTTCCTTCCACCTCATTCTGTTTTGAGACAAATCCATTTGCGAGGTCGTCATTATTCTTGATGATGGCAGCAAAAATGATGCCATTGCGGTGGCTTTGACATAATTCTCCTCCGGAACTAAGGACTACTTAATTAGTATGTTCCACATGTGTTTTTGTTCTGCCGGACTTCCGGGTGACTTCCTTGTTTTTCCTTTGAGCCTTGTGTAATTTTAAGAAGCGTGTTCGGTAAAGTGTTCAGCGATGTACCTCCTACAACTCCCTTTCGTAATTCACATTTTATCAACGGTTCATTTGAAATAGATGCGGATAATTAAAAATCAATTCTCTACAGTCTATATGTGGACACGAGATGCTGGCTGTCCACTTCATACCATCTCCTCGCCGGGGTGAATTTAAGAGTCAGAGGGATTCGGATGATTGGCAGGTTTGTGAACTACAACAGACGAGCTCTGTTTCTCCATCTTCAAATCCTAATCATTTTTGCCAAGGATTTTTATTACTCAACCAAAGCCTTTTCTTTGCAGCCATGAATTCAGTTTGTTCCAATGCATGATTATGCTGTCAGATCAACGGCACTGAATATTCTTCCGCAGAAAGGGCAACATCTAATCATTTGTTTGCGTATAAGCGCATAATGAGAACGACCATTTGCACTGTATTTGTCGCCCTAATGACATTGGTGGTTTCATTTTGAGGTTTTAATGTGGTGCTTTGCTTCTTCTTCATTGCTGGCTGTCAGTCTTTTTAACTTCTTTTTGCCGAGCATCGTTCCCGATGGAGCTGGTGTCCCATTTAAACCCATTACAATGCAGGATATTACAAGCAGTCATGCGTAAGCTCACAGAGCTGCCAACAAGAAAACAGCTCCTTCTTTGGGTGTTTTTCTTCTAACTTAAAAGGAAAAAAAATTACAAGTCATCGGTGTGGATAAAATTTCACACAAGGAATGCTTTGCAACACATGATGGTGGAAAGCAGAGCGTGATGTGAAGCACGACAAATCAAGTCTCTTTAATCAAGGTCATATGGAACAGGAAAACATGATGACGTTTGCTGTTGCTGTGCTGCATTGTACACTTGTTCTTGGAGATACGAGTGACACAACTATCGAATTTTTTTACGATAAGAGCAATCGGGTTGTTTTTTTTTTTTGTTTGTTTTTTTGGGGGTTTTTTTGCTTTGACTTGTGTGTGCAAACTACAGATAATACAAGCACTGTACATACCGTATGGTGGCAAGTGACTCAACACACTTCTCACCAAAGTTGACAGATATAATTAGTCAATATTCTTCAAAAAAGAAGCTTCAGACTGTTTATTGCAACTCTCAACTGATGGTTACGTCACGCAACCACATAGGCACCCAGGCTAACAATTAGTATGCATGCAGCGGTATTGTTACTCTTCAAGCAATAGATAGGGAAACACCAACAACAACAGATACTATAATACGCACAGGCATGTATTCTTTAACCTCCGCGAAGAGCGACAATTACTGGTGGACTGAGAAGCCGTGAAAGAAACTGAGTCTACAGTACAGTACAGTACAGTACAGTACAGTATATACACGGTGGCATGGCTGAGTGGTAGATTGGTCATCTCCCAACTCAGGAGTTGTGAATTTTTCCCTGGCTCTTGTGATCATGTCGAAGTGCCCTTCAGCACGGTACTGAACCCCATTTTACTACAGATACTGGGTCATCAGTCGGTGAATGAGGAGTCAGTGTGAAGCGCTTTGAGTACCTTGTCGGTGGAAAAGTGCTGCACAGGTGAAAACCAATTTACAGTACAGCCGTATGATATGTCTGCCTTAAACAGCCCCCTCATGGCAAATTGAAATTTATTGCATGGGGCTGTTAAATAGAAAGATGTTTTGCATTCTTTTCAAATTATGAGACCCTTCAGTGGACTATACCATTTGTTACTAAATAATTCTGTTATTGTGAAACATATCTCAGAAGGAGTTGTTGAAATGCTCATTAACTTGCAAGGTCGAGGTTAGCATTTGATATTAAGCTAATATTATCAACAAAGATGAGTAATAATATGCACACTTAAAAAGAAGAAATAAAACATCTTTAGAAGGAGAGATGCCCCCCCAAAAAAAAAATCGGTAATAGCAAACTCTGGGCCACCGGAAAAGAAAAAGAAAATAAACAGCAAAAAGATATTTTATTAAGAGAAATACATGATGTTTTGAATTAAAGCAAGGATTTTCTGATGTTTCAAATTGCTTTTGCTTTTACATTATTTCTTGAGAAATCTCATTTCTGCTGCAATGTATGATTGTGGAATCTCAGAATACCTTTTCTCCCTCCTTGTTTTGCACAAGCAGGACAACAAAAAAAAAAATCAGACATGCCTCTTTAAACAAATATAACCTTTAGACCACAAATGGTTCTTGACTGTACAGAATGTTCCTGACAGCAATGAACCTGGAAGACACAATACAAGATTTCACATCCCATTTTACAGTCGTTACCTTGAAAGTGTACAGCCTATGTCCAACAAGCCAGAAATGTGGTCGAACGCTGTTTTGTGAGTAACATTTATCAACATTATTCTTGATACGCATATCTATGTATGCCGAGAGAGATAGAGATAGAGAGAGAGAGAGAGAGAGAGAGAGAGAGAGAGAGAGAGAGAGAGAGAGAGAACAGAACAGTCTCTCCAGAAAAAGTATTTTGTTTGAATTAAAGCAATCTTAGTAAGTTGAAATGTGTCAAAGGTTACAAGATAAGATCAGGTATTTTGCATGAGCATTTCTGCTCAGCTGAATTTCGGTTGTTTTACTGCATAACCTCTCCTATCATTTTATTCAGCGCATATCTTCTGTTAGACAAAAACAGACTGTTTCTCCAAAAGCCTTTTTACAATGTGGCTGTGATCAAAGTAAACTTGACCTCTACATCACCTGAAGCAAATGAACAACAACAACAACAAAAAAACATCTTTTAGAGCACAAACCTTCAGAGTCAAATAAAATTATATAAGTGAGACAATAACTTGAGATTCTGTTGGAGGACACCTCCCTAAAATGTGTCAGATGTTCTTTTTTAACACAAAGGCTTTTGATTGTTGAATGAGAGTTGAATTGCAAACTTGCAAGGAGCATTGTATTGTGTTTCAGACAAAATAATTCCGTTTTTTTTAAAGTGGCCACTGCAGCAGTTATTAAAATTCCGGTATTACACCTGGTTGGAATTTTCAAGTGGCCCAAAGACTGGGTCAAGGATGGGCTCAGATTGGTTGCTGGAGGGATGCCAGCTCTCATCTAGAGCAGGGGTGTCAAACTCCTTTTTGTCGCGGGCTACTTTGGAATTACGTCTTCCCTCGGAGGGCCGTTATGACAGTGAAACCGAATAAATGTTTAAGCATCACATCGTATTATTACTTGTACACACACACACACACACACACAAAAAAAAACAATGGATCACTGGATTTGAAATCAGTCAAGTATTTATACACTTATTGTTCAAGTGAGTGTAAACCAGGTCACAAAGTTGTTGCAAAATGTCACAGTTATTTATGACATATGACAATTTGAGATTTCGGTACAGATTTAAGCAAGGGTCAAGGAAGTTGCCACATATGATTTGCTTTCGCGGGCCACATTAAATGATGTGGCAGACCGGATCTGGCACCCGGGCCTTGACTTTGACACCTGTGATCGAGAGTATCATTGAGGTGCCTTCGAGCAATACACTATACAGTATTATAACTCAATGAAATCAATTTAATTTAATTTTATGTTATTGCTTTTCTAATTGCCTTTGACGTTGCACTTCAAATTGAACGGAACTTGCATGTTAGCATATTGGTCAAGACCTCAGTGGACTGCAATCATGCATGGCATTACGTGAGACATCAACGTCAAATTGTTTAGACCAGTGATCCTCAAGTGGTGCGTCAGGACACAAGAATGGGTCGCAGACCAGAAGTGAAAATTACAGGGGGTCGGCAGTTTTCATTTGTATGACTTTTCAAGGTTATAGATAGCATAACCATACATTTTTACACAGTAGAAAACAAGCTTGGTTCACACTGGAGTGTTTTACATTTTTGGCCTATACACAGGGGTACACATAAGTGGTGCATTGGTGCGCATGAAGAAAGGAAATTGAATATTGTACTCCAGTTCAAGCCTGTCACCACACTTTTACACATTCAGAATAGGTCAGGTCAGCCTCAATTTAAAGTCCAGTCAACTGCCACAACAATTGCTTCCGAGGGCCAACTTCAAAATAGCTATGTCAGGGACTGCTTTCCATGTACAGTGCTACTTGTTTTGCTTTTATTTTGAAGTTTCCCCTCACATTGTAGCCTGCTTATAAACACCCATTGTGGCAGCTGTCATGACGAGGTTGGCTCCCCGCTAGCGGCTACATTTGCAGTGAGATGGTGACTGGCGTGGCCAGCGAGACAGTTATCTCTAATGGTCCATGGTACAAAACAAGATTGGACACTGAATGGCTGCCAAAGAGAATTGTGCTTGGTAAGGTAGCTGATCACCCATGCAGGCACCGGGATAACATGCACACTCCACACAGGAAGGCCCAGAATCGAACTCATGACCTCTGCACTGTGAGGTAGCATGGGGCCTTTTTTTTATTATTATTATTATCCATCCATTCATTTTCCGACCTGCTTTCTCCTCACAAGGCTCGCGGGGGGTGCTGGAGCCTATCCAGGCTGTCTTCGGGCAGTAAGCGGGGGGACACCCTGAACCGGTTGCCAGCCAATCGCAGGGCACACAGAGACGAACAACCATCCGTGCTCACACTCAGACCTCGGGACAATTGGGAGTGTTCAATCAGCCTGCCATGCATGTTTTTGGAATGTGGGAGGAAACCGGAGTACCCAGAGAAAACCCACGCAGGCCCGGGGAGAACATACAAACTCTACACAGGAAGGCCGGAGCCGGGATCGAACCCACGATTTCTGCACTGTGAGGTCGACGTGTGAACCACTGGACTACCAGGCCCCCCCATAATAATAATATTTATAATAATAATTATTATTCTTATATTTGTTTTTTTAAATATGACGTGGGCTATTACCGGTACATTACTTTACTCCATTATTCTGGGTCCTCTCAGTAGTTCTTGACTTTTTGTGAATAAAAGCTGCTCGAAACATAATTTGGATCGTGTAAACTCGTCTTGCAGGTCGTCATTGTCTGTGCCTACTGGTGCGTTAGTTTGGGAAAACGAAGTGTGAAATCAAGATTCATTTGAACGTCCAGCAAGTTTACCTCCAGAGAGGGAGGAGCCACTCCCGCCTGGCTGCTCAATGGCCTCCTCAACCTGCCTGATACCCTGTAGGAGGACTGACGGACCGAGGGAGGCAGGCAGGCAGGCTGCCAGGGAGGGGTTGCCAGCAACCTCATCACGATACAGAGCTGTGAGCCGTCTATTAGTGAACCAAAGCGCGCGCCCATCAGCTGCTTCGCCGAGCCCTCACGTCATTCTGATCGCATCCAGTCTATTCGTTTCCGAGGGGAAAGCGCACTTTTGATGGCAGTTTGGAAGCCTTCGCTGCGCTTCGTGCAGGCTCGATCGGGGAGGAGACAGTACAGCGCGAGGTGGCTAACGTTAGCTCGCTAACAAGGTCAGGATACATTCTGCTCGTGCCACTCTTTCTTGTCACGTCTTGGGAAAATCCACATATGTCGTCATGTTGAGTGCTGCTCGCTATCCTAGTTAACAGAGCGCATTCTCCTTCAGCGGGAAGGATAAACGTAACATTTACCACCGTCTTGATTCTTTCAGCGTTAGCCTACTAGTTAGCAACACTCGCGAGACAACGACCGCTCAGTTCGCTGCGCTCGACTTTGGTTACTCTCGCTCGGCCCTCGTTCTGACTTTGCCCACGACACGTATTTGTGTGGCAAAGGGGCCCATTCGGCCGTCGCCTTCATGCGTTTGTGTGCTGATATGAGAGGCGACTTCCCGCAGCAGCGGCTCCCGACTCTGCTCCCATCTCATCCCCTTAGAATAAAAACAGGTGCACGTCTGCTAGCATCGGCCAGCTGCGGGACATACCGCAAAAGCGCTGCAGGACCGTGCTCGCATTTTCCCAATTTGTGCTCGATAATAACGCTCGCTCGAATAATCACGCACACGCGGCGTTTCTAGAACAGCACCGGTAAATCGAATTTAGATGTTATTGCTTGTTTTATTATTTGTCAAAGGCCCAAAATGAGATCGTAGTCGGACCGAGGGCAAACGATACAGGCCTAGTATGAACACACTGTTTGGGCAGCATGCGATAAGAAAATAAAACGACAGAAATTATCTTACAGAATTACAAAAAAAAAAAAAAAAACAGTCAGTATATAAAGCAGAAGTCAACCATAAAATATGTGTTTACGGTCACTTCTCAAAAGGGCGTTTGATAACAACCACTGGTCCTCCGTGAATGTTATTAAATCTTTAGGGCTCATTTTGGCATTTTGTCTGTCCTGATTGTGTACAGGTTTGCTTGATTCTCATATATATTTAATATCTCCCCACGTTCCTCATTTTGAGTCTACAATTCGCTAGCTGCAGTTTGGGGCTTTAAGCTAACGAGATGGATCATAATCACAGCTACTTTTCAGATTATAGTTAAAAGGATTTGCCAGGCCTGCAGATAACCACGGTTCTTTTTACAAAATAGTGTATTCTTAACGTCAAGCACTGATGGTTTCATTACATGCATCTTTTTTTTGCGCCACACGCAGTATTACTTTGTCGGACAATGTTGGAGGGACATGTCTTGTGGATGTTTGTTATTCAACTCAGGCTCTTTGGAGAGGCTGCTGCATTTGCTACGTCAATTCAATTGGCCCTGAGCGCCAACTGTGCATCCGGAATTTAATTATTTGTGATAGTTTTCAATTTTTAACTATCCTTTGAGCGGCATACAGCAAGAATGCCGCTGTGGTGAAACTGATTTGCTTCAGCTCCTCACTCCCACTCGTGTAGACCTGAGTGAAATCACCCAGAAGCAAATATGCCACTCTACTGTTTGCCTTACATTAAAGCGGCCTGATGTTTGAAATGAGCTTTTAATAGGTGTGCAATAAAATTTTGACGTGTGTGTGTGTGTGTGTGTGTGTGTGTGTGTGTGTGTTACTGAGCTTTCGGGGTGAGTTGAGTGAAGGGTGCTGCCCAATGACGTCCCTTCGAGGTGACACACAGTTAGTGAACTACAATTCCCAGGTGACTTCTTGACCTCCTTGTGCTACATGGTGGTGCACCTGTGGTGAAGCGGTGAAGCCCAAAGAAATATATGAAACAGAATGACCCAGAAGGCTCATGTATAAAATGACAACGTCAAAAGTGAAGGACATTTTCGCTCGAATTGTTTATATAAAATGTCATTTCAGTTAGCTGTGGTTTGTACTGGT
Organism: Hippocampus comes; assembly: GCF_001891065.2. NCBI lineage: Eukaryota > Metazoa > Chordata > Actinopteri > Syngnathiformes > Syngnathidae > Hippocampus > Hippocampus comes. The sequence continues at coordinate 4,317,568 of NW_017805153.1, read as the reverse complement.
ATTTTCTTAGCACTCGCGTTTGGTATTCTGTTAATGGAAATGCTTTTTCAATTTTAGTTTTCATTATTTTGTTAATTTTCTATAAAAGTAATAACCTTGCTTTGTACTACGGGCAATTATGAGTGTCAAATAGTGGAAAAAGGCTGCCGTTTGTGCCACTTAATAGTGCTCTGTGAATTCATGGCTGAGTTGTATCCAACAGTGTAACTTCATGATGTGTCTCCAGGCCAGTAAACAATAGTTATCAGTCCATTTTGCTTCATTTCCATTTTCTTCCATTTTGCATTAGAATATCGGGTTATAAAAGTGCAAATCAGCATTGTGAAATTAGGAAGTGAGGATTTGTGGCTTGTGGTGGCCATTACTCATTGTGCGCTAACAGGATGGAATCTAGGCCACATTGTGGAGCGCTTACTTTGATGCTCAGATTGTTTGCTGTGTGTGCGGTAATAGCCCGAGGTGAGGTGTAGTGCTCATTCGGGATAAAACCCAGCCTATGGGCAAAACCTATTTTCATGCAAATGCTTTTGACATGAAAGAACAAATTCAGACATGAATCCAACAGGAGGATTTGGATTCAAAACAAGCTTTTTGAAGATTGATTTGTTGGTTGTTACATGTCTGAAATAAAGTCTTGAATTTTGGTTGTTTGTACATATGGGCTTTGATCTTCATTGAACTAACTGTGGAGAATATGCCGTGGCTCTGTGTTGTGATCCTTATTGTGATATACAAGCTTTTCCGGCTGCAGACTTGGCTTGGGTGGACATGACCAGAAAAAGATGGTCTCAATATTACTTGTTTAACCCTACCTAGAAGCGGGGATATTGTTTACGCTTCATGTTTTGTGGCCGTGCTTTTTTTTTTCCCCTAGAAATAAATGAAATGCAAATTTTCATCTAGCGTTGGACAATCAGTGTTGACTGCCAAAACAAATGTCACGTTTGTTGTAGATGATTTAAAAAAATATATATATATAAATATTTGTTATGATGTTGATCGACCAATGGCTTATTCTCTCTCCTCTTGGAACCTCAGGATAACAAGGCTTTGTAATTTGATCTACTGTGCAACAAACGAAACACATCTACTTATATTCTTAACACCCAAATTGACTTGTTCCATTTAAAATACACAGGTATCTTTGCTCAAGGAGACAATATTGTAGTTTAAAAAAATGGACCAAAAAAAAACAAAACAAAACTTCTGTCTTGGACACATGAACAGCTGGTGTTGTAGTCCCCAAAAATGTAATTGTGGGATTGTTGACACACTCTGATAAAATTACATTTATTAGGATTAATTAAAAAAATATTGAAGCTGGTAAAACATTAAATCTGATCCTTTTTGTATGCACTTTGTATGCAGCGATGGCTGTTTGGAAGTGCTCTACAGTTGAGTTTTTCTAAAATGCCATTTCCAGCTTTAATTGATTTTTCTCCTTTAAATAAAGCTAATGGCAAATGCATTATTTAAAACAATTTTAGCTTTTTAAAATGTTCATTTATTTATTTTTTTATACCCTCTGGGAGGTTTTTTTTTAGTTTTTTTTTCCTCTCCAAGAATTATCTTCCATTAACTTCCACAGCCAATGCAAAATTGATATCACGAAATGAAAGTACAGTCGAACCTTTTGTCGTACCCAGTTTACGTTTTCACGCCAATAACATTCCCATTTCAAAATCCTGATTTCACTTAATTCCTTTTCCATTTGCCGATTTTGCTTACAACGGACACCTTAATAATGTAAACTTCATTATAATAACCAGATTTTTCCCACAAAATCGTGAAAAGGCCTTTGTAACCACAAATAGTATGGTGCGGCATTCCCCTCTGTTGCTTAGCTATACAACTGATCGAATCTGTACATTGTTGTATTTCCTGCCGTAACTCACGTAGGCACGGTGCGGTCCTGAGCACATGGTCTGAAAACATGTCTGGTAAACGGAAGCAAACACCCTCAAGTCACATCTGTTTGTCTTCTCTTGTAGCTGCCGGGCATGGCTGTCTAAACAGCTGCCAAAGACCCCTCTTGATGGATCCCAGAGGACAACGAAAGGAAAAACACAATCAGTGAGCACAGCCCATAACAAGGGAATCTGACCCCAAGTGTATCATCTGACTGACTTCAGTGCATGTGGCCTCCTAAGTCGTTCTTCAACATCTGCTAGGCAGCACAAGGGCCTGCTGCTACGCAACATAAAATGGGTGACATGGGCGGCGGGGAAGCCGGGATGTGTTGGACTTTCTCCCTGGTAATTGGACTTCTGATAGCCACGGCCCTGGATGCTGCATCGGAACAGCATGACGCAGAGGTGGAGAGGTTCACCATTGAATTGGAGGCTTCCATGCAGTCTTTCATGCTCTCCGAGCTTCAGTCTGTTGCTACGGCCACGGCTCCGCCACAGTCCTCTGTGAACGATGAGGATTTGCAGCCTGGGATCCCAGATTCCTCGGCCATTGTGGGCCAGGTGTTCCAGCTGAGGATTCCGCTGGTGCCTGAGAACGCCAGCTGTAATCTTCACGTAAGTGCACCGAGCATGAATTCAGTCTTGTTTGCGTCTGAGCAGTATGGCCTGAAATTTAAAGATACAGATATGTGTTTTCTTCGGGAACGATACAAATTATCACTACATTGTTAAAAAAAAAAGTTTTGGAGTGTGGTACAGTGAAACTCCTCTAGAACGAAACATACATGGGTGAAAATACCCCCTTAAGTGAAAAAATCTTCATGCATTAACACAATTCCCATTCTCCTGCCCCCCATACGACGAAAACCCCCCTGTTGCGTTATACGAAATCATTTTCTCTGCTCCAGCCTCGCGAAGACATTCACTACAACGAAGTCTTATCCAACAGCGACCTTTACTGATTCATTCGGAAATGGCAACAGCAACCACCACACTGGTTTACATAGTGAACAATGTTTATATCGGTCACAGCTGCGAGTTTCCCAGACTCAACATACTCATAGCTGCTCTGCCATTGGCTTACCGAGCATCATCCTGGCCTCCGATTGGACAAGAGGGACCTCACTGTCTATGTGTGTAGATACTGAAGCTAGATCCGTAGCATCTGATTAGCTGCTAATGCTAAATTGCTTATGGCTCGACGGACATTCAAATAAACGGCGTTTCCTCGAATGCTTTACGTGTTATCATGCTAAAGACAGCCACGGGACGCTTCGTAGTCCTCGATGGCCATAGTTAGCTCTCGAACGCTAAAAACCTTACGCTAACTGGAGCGCTTCTCTCTCAGCGCTAATGAGGGCACGTTTTTTACATTGGAAAAATTTTGCGGCACACCACTAACCAAAAATGTGATAAAATGATACTCTGAACAGTGTATTTAATTAAAATATAATTTCTCAGTTTATTTATACTGTTTAGATCGGGGTTTTTCGAACTTTTTTCATTGAAAAAAATCTCGTGGCACACCACTAGCTGAAAATGTGAACCCCCCCCCGCTTATTTTACCAACTAACGTGTTATATTGTTACTATAAACGTTTTTAACCTTGAAGAATGACGTTATAACAGCTTGAATTGGAATCTAACGAACACAAAGAAAACAGTATTTTATCATCTTTCATATCTATTGTTTCACCGTAGTCCTGCATTCATGCGTCACAAATTCGCGTGTCTCTCGTTGTAACACAAGGCAATTGGCTAGCTGTTGCTGCTCCCTAGCGGTATGGGAGGGTACTACATGATTACTTTCTGGGCGAAAGACCGCACAGGCATAAAAATTGGATATTTTCCCGCGGCACACCTGACAATGTCTCGCGGCACACCGGTGTGCCACGGCACACCGGTTGAAAAACACTGGCTTAAACGTTGAAGTATGTACTACACTGTAAATCGCTAATAAAGCAAACACAGTAAAGCGCATATTACAACAATAATGCAAACAAATCTGGGGCTTTACCACTTCAACATATCCAGCTTCCTATTTCAGGAAACAGATGTCAACTTGTGGACTGCACTGAATGCACACACAAATATATATAAAAAAAAAAAAAAACTTTCTGATCTCCAGTCAGTAACATCACACATACTTGAGCGTAGGGAACTTAAGGTCATTATACTACTTATGACATAACATCTTACAATTTAATTACAAAAAAAAGCTCAACCACCAGCAGGTGTTATAAGCGGTAGCAATGATGCCTCATCAGTTAAATGAGGAGGAACAACATTTCGTCTGTCTTGACTTTCATCCGTGAAAGAGAACAATGCAACATAATGCCACGTAGACGTATTTATCCTCTTAATTTGTGACTGCAGACGGCTGCATTTGCAAATCATTTGACTGGAGGATGTGTTTTGATTGGTCACTGCTCAGTAGAGCGCACACTATTGTGTCTGTGTGTGCACAAACATCGCAGAAGCGTACAAACAGTTGTGGTGGCTCGCTCACCTATAACAGGTCTGTCAGCACGCACTCCTATTTATCAGTCACACTGCCGCGCAACATGCATAATACACGACACACATGGAGACATTTATTGATTTCATTCATGTTTTTAACCTCGCAAAGTGAAAACGTTCAGACATGGGAGATACATGCCTTCAGGCGGAAAAGTCACCAGAAATCACGCGCACTTATGTTGGCAGGCTATTTACTTCGCTCTGAACTTCCCGGCTCGCAATGACCAGTCAAATCGCAGCCGCTGCCAAGAGCAAATCACGTTTCATTATTCGATCTCTTGCCATCAATGTCAGGGCCCTGCCATTTTGTCCTATGCCAGCCTTCTGCTGTCAACTGAAAATGACGTCACTGTGTCCTCGGGCTCGCCCGGATGGTCACGTGACGTTTGAGTGCTAGCCCAAGGACAGTTTGAGATCGATCTTAGTGGACCGCAGAGGTGCCGTACGGGATCAAATGGCAGAACCCCGAGATTGGATTCATGTTTTTCATGCAAAGAGAATATTTGCCTCGAGTTTCCCTTCTAACCAAGGTGTGCAATTTGTTCGATGTGTACCAGAATGGGGTGTTCACTGTGATGTAATATGTTGCAGGCTGCACAACGGACAGTAATAACTGAAAAGGAAGAGCAATAGCTCTCCTAGTTCAGTGGCTTGTGGCTTTTTGCCCCATTTGATAACCCTTCCCCTCTGTCACATTTGATAATAAGTGACTCGCGTATGTTTGTTCTTCCGTACATGAAAACTGGAAGTGGTGCAATAATCATTTGAGTAATTGCACTGACTTATGAGTGTTTTGTGTTTGTTCTGTTTTTATTTATTTATTTATTTAATTTTTATTATAATTTTTTTTTTTTTTAGCTAACTGAGATGGGACAGACAGCATTACCGCAATGGCTCTATTGGGACAAAGAGAGCTGCATTCTGAGAGGCCTGGCCCTGGAGCAAGATAAAGGTGTGTATCATATCGCCGTGTCTGGACGAGACACAAGCGAGACGACCGGCAGCCGAGATTTTCCCAGTACGGTCTTCTCGATTGAAGTTCACCCCGAGGAACGAGCAGACACGGAACCGTCCCTGCTTGCGCTGCAGTCTGATCCGAGTGGCCTGCAGCCCTTCACTTGTGGCCCCGAGGAGCCCGTCACGGTCCTCACTGTCATACTCGACGCCGACTTGACAAAGATGGTTGCCGAGCAGAGGGTCACTTTACTGTCTGTTATGAGAAGATTCTCGCATGTTCCCGTTGAGCACATGAGGGTCGTCCCTGTCGTCAACAACCGCTTATTTGACATGTCTGCTTTCGTGGCGGGACCAGGCAATGCCAAGAAAGTGGTGGAGAACGGAGTTCTGCTGTCGTGGAAACTTGGATGCGCCCTTGAGCAGGGCAATATCCCCGACATCGGCCTTGTCCAGTCCTCCGCAAAGGATGGAACCATGTCAGCCAGGCTGGCGTACCCAGTGGTCGGTTGGCACATTGCCAACAAGAAGCCTCATGCGGTGAAACGTGTCAAGCGACAGTTGTACAACACCCCCACTCCGGTGCCCTCCCTTCTCCCTCCCACCACTTACCCAGAACCCCCTGTTCGTGTTGTTCCCAGCCCGACTTCCCCGTCAATCGCCCCCGCAACAGACAACTCTGCACCACCTGTCCGCGGTCCCTTACCTCTTCCCGTCAAGCCCACCATGAGGGTCCGAGATCAGATAGCCCACACGCCTGTTTTTGGTCCCTCTCAACCCACCAGGGCAGTGGGATCGACCAGCACTTTGCCCATCCAACCTACCATGACCAGACCTACGTTTGTGGAAGCCACCGCGTTACCCACGCTACCGAGCACCACCAAAAAGCCAAAACCTTCGGGCACCAGGAAGCCCAAGAAACCCAAAACCTCAACCCCGGCTCCCAGGGAACCCAAATCCACCACAACAAAACCACCGAAGCACACCACCACGCTTTCCTTGGCTCCGGACCTCAATAGTATGCCAGAAATCCGCAACCCAATCGACCAGGTCAACGCGTGGGTTGGCACGTACTTTGAGCTGAAGATTCCTCCTGATACATTCTTCGACAAAGAAGATGGCACCACCGACAAGCTGCGTTTGACTTTGAAGCATCCCCCCAGGGAGCCAGTCAGTGAAACATCCTGGATTCAGTTCAACAGTACCATCCAGCTTTTGTATGGCCTTCCTGAGGAGCAGCACCAAGGCAAACACGAGTACTTCATGTTGGCTACTGATAAAGGTGGGCGGAGTGTCATGGATGCGTTTGAGGTTCAAGTCAACCGCTGGTCAAGCAACGACAAACCGTCAGTGGTATTTGCTGCACGTTTCTACGGCGACCCTACAAGTGTGAGCAGTGACATCCACAAAAAGATTCTTCTGACAAAAAAGTTAGCTTATGCTCTTGGCGATCGCAATAGCAGCACAGTGACCCTACAAAGCATCACCAAGGGCTCCATTGTGGTGGAATGGACCAACAATAGTCTGCCGCAGAGTTTCTGTCCGAAGGAGCAGATCACAGCTCTCAGTAACAGGATTGCCGATCCGCAAGGCACACCTAAACCAGCCTTCGTTAAAGCTATGGAGCCTGAATTTAAACCGATTAACGTCTCTATTCGTGGCGCAAATAAATGTCAAAGCGTCACATTCATTCCACCGGGAGAGGTTGCGCCAGTTCCCGATCTACCCACCGCCACACCGTCGCCTGGGACGGATCGTAGAAGTAGCGACGACGTCTACCTGCACACGGTCATCCCCGCGGTCGTGGTCGCCGCCCTCCTTTTAATCGCTGGCATCATTGCCATGGTGTGCTACCGCAAGAAGCGCAGAGGGAAGATGACCATGGAGGAACAGGCCACCTTCATCAAAAAAGGAGTTCCCATAATATTTGCCGATGAGCTGGACGATTCCAAGTCCCCGCCGTCCTCCAGCATCCCCCTCATCCTTCAGGAGGAAAAGCCGCCGCTTCCTCCCCCAGAGTACCCCAACATGGCCGGTCCCCACAGCACCCTACTGAACCAGGATTTGTTGGAAGAGTATTCGGTGTATCAGGATGACGATCCCAACGCGCCTCCTTACCAGCCCCCGCCACCTTTCACCGTCCCCATCGAAGGCAAAGGCTCTCGCCCCAAGAACATGACCTCCTACAGGTCGCCGCCCCCGTACGTGCCCCCCTAACGCTCACTGGAGCTCTCCATTTGGAATTCAGGTGCACTGTAGGGATGCTCGTACAAAACTACCGCAGACGTAACTTGACACTTGGATTTCAATGAAATGCAGGCAACCATGCATAATATTTTGACCACCATGGATTAGATGATTCAACGTTCTCCTACTGGGACCGGCAAAAAAAAAAAAAAAAAAAAAAAATGGAGAGCACTTTTTAATTCCCTTACTCT
>NW_017805153.1:4295842-4309597 GCF_001891065.2 Hippocampus comes | reverse complement strand
AAAAAAAAAAAAAAAAAAAGATGGAGAGCACTTTTTAATTCCATTACTGTCTCACTCTCTCGCTTTGTTCTTCAGCTCTGCTTTTGACGATTTCCAAACGCTTTGTCTGTTTTGCTGAGAAGAAGAGTCAATTTTATCTCAACGATGTACTATTTCTATTGTATAGAAAATATTAGATCAGGAAAGACTGAAGCCCATTGGGCCTTGACGCTGACCCGTGGCTCTCCCGTGACGTGCTGTTTGAGAGCTGTATCACTCGTATCTGTCCCCAGTTTGGTTTGCGATGATTTTTGAGGGGAATTGGAACACCGCAAGCCAAACTCAAAGCATACAAACACACACAAATTCTAAACAAACAAACAAAATAAATCAATCATTTCATTCACGCCTTGCTTCTCGACACACAATCGAGCAGTTTAGTCAAATAAGAATCAAATTATAGTTCTAATTACTTTTTTGAATTTAGTTACAAGACATCATCTTGGTTGTTATTTTCATGCCACTTGCCATCTGACATGTTTTGTGTTGCTATGGTGATGACTGGCCAGGGAGGCTGCTAGGTCATCAATGAAGGTGGCTAGCGGAATGCTGCTTCACTGCAGGGGGACATTTTAGCACATTACACTCCATCGACGACTTCTGATTGGCTTAGAAGAATTTCCATTGCAACCTAATACCTACTTTTAAAGTCTTTTTCAACACATTATTTTTTTTTCTTTGGGGGGGGAGGGTTTGAGCATTCATCAGTTCAATTCTTTTTTTTTCTTTTTTTTTTTTTTTTTGCCAAATCTGTTTTGGAAGTCGTAAAGGTGAAATGTCAAACGTGAGTCTTGCTTCTCAGACATGAACCCTCAACGAAGGTGAGGATGATTCCTAGTCCGGCTTACGGTGTCAAACGTGACAACGGGACTTGTGAGCCCAGTGAAGAGGCACCGCAGTGCTCGACTTTGCCTCTTGGTGTCGAAACATGGCCATGTAAATAATTGTGTGCCTGTGAAATTAAAGAACTCCATCACGTTTGTGTTTTAGCAGTCAACCTAGTTGGGATCAGAAGGGCCACGGTGGGAAATGATTTTATTTTTTAATCGTATGCTTAGATTTATGATCACTCTCATGATAATGAACTTTATAGTGTGCAGAAACGTTGACCTGCCCATCACAAAGAATTAGTATCATCTGAAGAGGATTGCAACGAATACACTATGTGAATTATGTACATTTCATACCTGATAGCACCATTAGAAAAATGTAAAAACAACAAAAAAATCTAATGTTTTTACTGAGTTTTGATACAGTCTTAAACTTGTTTTATGAAGGTATATTAATAAAATGTCCCACAATTTGTAAAGCCTCAAGAAGGTCTACTGTCACTCTTTGGGGGTGTTCTTTTCCTTATGTATTGGAGAGATTTTACACATTTGCATCTTTGACACCAAAGACACTCCTGCAAAGTGTTCTGATGTCCGCTTGATTACTCTCTGCACTTCTCCTTCAGACGGCTCAACGACACTAACGACTAATACATGCTTAATTTCAGCTGTTGTTAAATGAGCTTACCCACAGCCTCCTTGCGACGTCCACCAGACGACTTGAATTTTCCACCCCCCGTGTGGCTGGACTATTGACGTGATCTTTTCTGCTCTCATTTGCCCCACTCTGATTATTACACCTGGATATTACGCGGGCTAATGAGTAATTATGAGGTGGGTTGGGTTTCGTATTGAATGCTCTGTAATCATGTCTAAATTGGACCCCAAACAAGCTGTGGGCTAGCGGCTCATTTACAAGCGATGTGACACTGGATGTAAGTGATAATGGATGCAAATAGACAAAATGATTGACCATTCACCTCTCGGTGTACAACACAGCCCCTAATTGGCTCAGTGCTAGTTAATTTAGTGTGAACTGCAATGGTTGAGGCGTATAGCAGCCTGCAATTAACTGGCAGGAAGGATCCCAGTACTCACTGGATATTTATTTACATAGCTGCAATTCAACTGTTTCTTTCGCACACTGGTATTCTATATGCAGTGGACCCCGACTAATCTCGGGGGTTACGGTTTGATTGATGCCATTATAAATGCATTGATCCATACATTTTCAAACCGTAAAAAAATATATATTGAATAAGCAGGGATAGACCGCCAAATAAGTATCTCTTCTCTGAAAATAGTTGACTGGAGGGAAAACCCCCCTGATACACACACACACACACACACACACACACACACACACACACACTGTTTGGAAAACCATTTTTAGGAAATCTGTGAATAGGGGAATGACTCGGTGTCAAACGTCAGCCATTATTCAACTTTTTATTTTTTTATTATTCTGTAATTTATCTTGTGAGCACAACCTTGAGATAGAAGTGCTGTGTGAACTTATCGCAGCACACTTCACAAGAAGCACAGGGTCCCTGCGGATCTTTATAGTCTTAACCCTTTAGGGACACAGTTTTTCCCAATAAAATATTCAGTTTTTATATCACCATTTCAAAAGACTGTAGCATGAAAATTGTTAGAGATAAACGCATAATGTTGATGTTGGTGGAATTTTGACACTTTGGCACTAAAACAAGGCCCGAATTGGCATTAAAATGTCTTAATTGCTCTTTCAAAAGTATTCAATGTTACAACATGAGGATAAGATAAGATATCCTTTATTTGTCCCACACTGGGGAAATTTACAGTCTACAGCAGCAAAATTGTGGGTAGAAAGAAGAAAAACAAAGTGTTTGCATTCACAAAATAAATGTTTCAGTTTCAATGTATGACTTTGATTGTAAAATAAAATAACATTTAAAAAAAAAAAACACCATACGGATTGACTCGTATCCTCGTGCGATCAGGATAGCGGAACCAACAAAACAGGATGTGGTTTTTGTTGGCCTCTTCAGAGCAAATGTACGTCATTTTGTACTGTGACGACATGTGACATTGAGAACATTGTCAAGTTGACCTTAATTTCAATTTCAAATGGGTTTCAAAAGTTAAAAAGAATTTAACTTGTCTTAAGATGAAGCAACAGTTTGGCAAATAGTCATCAAAAAAGTGCCTTCAGGCTGTTTATTGCCACTTCCAGTTGAGGTTTCCTCTAAAACTACACGTAAAATGAGGAGAACTAAAGAAATGCCCCAGGAGCTGAATATTTGCACTAATCAGCATCTGTGTTGTAGTGCTTTAAGTAATGGATTGAAACCCCATACCGGAAGTTCCGCAACGTGTACGCAAACAATATAGAGAAGCAGTACTCAGTCATCTCCTCTTTGTCGTCTATGTTGATTCACTAACATTAGCGCCGGATTGATAATCTCAGATTATTTGGGATACGATGAATACCTCCTTGCTTTACAGGCTGGAAGTGCTCTGCTGCTCTGGCAAGGACTGCCTACAACTGCAGTGGGATTCAGAATAATCCATCTGTCTGGAACACATTATTGGCATTTCCCTTCACTTTAGTGGGAAAGGATTTGAGATACGAGTGTTTACGTTACGAGCGTGGTCATGGAACAAATTGAACTCGTATCCCACTTTGCGTTTTGTTGCAATCAAAAATCACTCCCACTCAGCCGGGTTTGATTGTGGAGCCTCAGTGTTAATTTAGGGATGGCTCCAGGATTTATCTAGCCCGAGAATAACCTTGGGGGGGCTGAGAAAATCATTGATAAATATATTTTAGAATATAGCGAATAAAAAATATCAAATAAAATGCTTCAGTATTTTTTTTTATTATTTTTTTAATGAGAAAAATAACATCAAATAGGTTGTCAACAATTAGTCTGCGGCACTATGATGAATTAAGTGCGCCTCCTTATGTTATGCTTGTCTTGACTACCGGGTAGCAGTATAATAAGTGCAGACAACAACCCATGTTTCAACTACTGTGACTAAATAAATTGCATTAATATTTTCACAAAGGATAAAGCGGATATGGTTGTGGGTATTATGACCTTGTCTCTCCATTTGTTGCTGCACCATTTTGTGTCCACTTTATCACACCGCCACCACAGAGATGCGTTGTTAGTGTGACTGTGGTATTTCCTATTATAGTTAGCATGAAGCTAATGGAGGTGAAGGCAAAGACATGGTTGTTTTAATTGCACAATGTGTGGATCGCTTTGTTTATATTTAGTTTGATGGTACCACAGTGCCTAATGATACAAGTAGTGGTTGTTTTAATACCTGGGTGTTATTTTGGACTATGAACTCACTTTTACTCCACATTTCAAAAATTGAACAAAAGTACTTTTTCATCACTTGAAGAATATTGCCAGAGTTTGTCCCTTTCTCTCTCCAACATGGAGACGCTAATGCATGCTTTTATCACTAACTGAATTGATTACTATAATACCTTGCTCCCTGGTCCGGGTAAAAAGAGAACTTCATGTCTGCCATTAATACAGAATTCAGCAGCATGTGTCCTGAGCATTTCACACCAATTTTAAAATATCTGCATTTGCTCCTTCTGTGTTTTAGGGTTGATTCCAGGGTTTTTAATTCTTGTTTTTTAAATGTCTTAATGGTCTAGAGCAGGGGTACCCTTTTTGACTGAAGATTTACTTTTCAAGCAAACAACTTTCCGCGATCGACCCGTTACCACGATGCGCGCGCATACACACACATGCGCACACGCGTGCCATGATGAGCAACAGCCATAACAGTACACCCCTCGCGATCGACTTGGAACCAAACCTCAGTGCTGCAGAGAATGTTTGTGTTTCGAGGGGTTGTTTTTAACATCATGTAAAGCATTTTTTTAATGGGAAAAGTTCTATAGAAATGAGGTTCGATTGATTGCCGACTGATTTTAACATGCAAGGTTTTCTGTTTAGTTTGACAGGAAGGTTCTGTCACTTGTATCTCATGGTGCCACTCACTGTACCTTGGTCAGCTGTGGCGATCAAAAGTGAGCATCTTTTCAAATTCACAATAACTGATGGAGTTGTTTTAATAGCTATCTTAGTGTTGTCCAAAAGGTCAATGTAAAGTATTAGTGACTATTTATAGTCTGGACAAAGACTGTCTAACTGCTGCTGAGTCCTCAAATGGAGTTGAACGAATCAATATTTGTGGCTGATAGTAGGTAATGAGGTTGTATCAAGGTATGGATTTAAGGCTATCTTATGCCCTGCCACTCTCTCCATCGCCTCAACTACCACTACGCTCATTAATAATGTATCACGAGTGAAAGTTAATGTACGTGATAATAAATGCATGAAGAGGCTGCAATGGCTGATGTGTTGATGCTGACGTGGTGCTTTTTGCACTGGCAATCTCATTCAGTAGAAGCAAACCAGAGCAGGGCGCCGACGTTTTGTTTCAGAATTGAACAGAATGAGGACCGGTGCAGCTACTGTATCTTATTACCAAAACATTACTTCAAGAGGGGCATAACCCCATTCAAGCATGTTTTTGAGAGCACATCGTAACTTGGCCTACTGCCTTGCAGGGCTCTCGGCTTGAGCCGGAAACAAATTCTTTCTTCAGCACAGTATTATTGACAAACACTTTTCGCTTGATTAAGAAAAAGACTAATTCTGTGGAGCGCAGGAGGCGGCGATAATGTGACTCGACAGTGCAAATGGCAGAGATGCACGGTGGTGGGTGGCACCGCATGACATGGACAATGGCGTAATAGGCCTCATTAGATGCCCCAAGCTCGGGAAATGTGACTCGGTTTCCCATTAAGATGAAAGTACAATAGGACTCAAAGTGCTGAATGATGAATGCTAATTGGCAGACAAGTAGTTTCATATGTGATAGTTGAAGGCCTCATGGAAAATATCTCTCCGAAATATGAATAATGCATACTGAGTAGTCAACACACAGGGGGCGGCAGTACCAGCATGCATGGGTCATTTTCATATCATTTGATCAACAACAGGAATGACATACCATGCTGAATTTCATTTTGAAAATCTAATTCATTTTACTGATATGAGTGCAGTATTTAAATTATTGGCAGTTCATCATCATCTTAAGTAATGTTATGGTGCCAAAATGTCTTGACCATCATGTGTTCCAAATAAACGTTCATGGTTTGCAACATCTGCAATTGGCTGGCAATTAGTTCAGGGTGTCCCCCACCTGCTGCCCGAAGACAGCTGGGATAGGCTCCAGCAAGCACGCCTGCGACCCTTGTGAAGATAAGCGGATCGTAGAATGGATGGATGGAGGGCAACATGTGTTGTGAAGATGCAAATATTTTCTCGATATTATTTATATATACTGTACTGTATATGATTCACTACTACACCACCCCCTGATTGCTTAATATAAGAGAAGAAAACCTTTTTTTGTCTCACAATGGAGAAATTCCTAAATTACAGCAGCAAAATTATGAAAGGGAGAAAGTAGAAGACAAAAAGTATATAAATAAATATAAAATCTAAGCATATTAAAAATGGGTGAGTGGGGGTGAGTCCAGGTTTTCAGGTCTGTCTATTCAATAGCCTGACAGAAGTTGGCAGGAACGAGCGGCGGCGCCTCTCTTTCTTGCAGCGCGGGTGTATCATTCTCTGGCTGAAGGAGCTGCCCAGTCCTGTCAGGTTGGCCTGGAGGGGGTGGAAGGCTCTGTCCATCATAGCTGTTAGCTTAACTAGCATCAGCCTGTTGCCCACCTCCTCCAGAGTGTCCAGGGAGCTGCTTTCTGCATAAAACTGACTCAAATGCATCTTTTTGTCTTCAAAGTTCCTTTTTGGGGTTCTTTTACAAACAGGCCATCTTCGTCATTCAAGCTGTCTTTTCCATCACTACCACTGGAGGAAGCCTTGTGATGTTATTGCAGTTGCAAGGGTGTCAAACTCATTTTTGTCATGGGCCATTTAGATGTGTTTGATTGCCATTATACACAACAAATCGATGGATTGGAAGACAACACATGGAAATAGTGCACTTTTGTCTTTATCGTTGGGCAAGAAATTTGTTTCAGTGGGCCACCATCTCATTAAGAATTGTCAAGTCAAGTCAAGAACAACTTTATTGTCAAATGCGCTGCATGTGCAACATACAGCACAGATGAAGTTTCCTCCCTCACAACAAGAGGATTGTGTATTATGAATCCCGACAATTTGAAAAACATTTGAAACTTTTTGCACACTGGATCAAAGTGTGGCTTTTTCTGCATAGGAGACATATAAAACCAAGGCACCGTAAGCAAAAATGCCCCATTGCCCCAAAAGTGTCTTTACAGTTACAGATTAAATTTTATGAGAACGACCGATTGTACGACGAGGTATTGTCATGTTACTGAATGATTCTGACTGAAGTTTGGATGTAAAGCCAGAGAAGCTGTATCCGTCCTTGCAAGCAGTGAACATTTCATCAAAACGGAGGCCTCAAGCTATTGCTACTCCCGCATGAATTTTACTCTCAAACGCCACATGAAAGAACAGCTCTTCCCTCTTCCTTTAAGTCTCTCAGGCCAGTAGATGGCAGTAGCAGCACACCCATCGCGCTCAAAACTCAGCCATTGCTTTGCAGACAAATCACAAGCAGCCCCAAGCTGTGGTAAACAAAAATCCAAACCTGCTATTATCGTTTATCAGCCGTGAGGCATCAGCATCTTATCCAAACGTAGGTTTATTTCGCTGGGTGTAATATGCAAAAGTAATAAAGGTATCATTAATATTTGCTATTTAATCATCTCCGAGATGATTTATTCCCATCTGGAAGCAAAGAACCCAAAAGGAGTCTCCTAAGACGACCTCCTAATTAGACAACGTGGGAAAAACAGTGAGCTTCCACATTTAGATTGACTAAGTGTGCACTAATTGCATTTTGGCTCTTATCTCATAAACTGGATTCACTCCAAAGCCTTGATGGAAAACCTCCTCTTCACTTTGTGTGAAGAACAAACATGTCGGAAAGGTACCCTCACTCAATCGCACATGCTGCTATACTCTGACAAGAACGTGGATGCATTTACATGCTTCCGTGACTGTGCCTCACGGCTGGGAGGAGAAACAGCAGAACTGAGATCATATCTCCAGATATCCCCTTTGCCTCGGAAACGTCATCTGCCCGACTCCCCAAGATCACAGCGGCATCCTTGTGGTTCTCGCCTTCGACTTGGGTCCGGCGGCACCATGATTCCGTCAGAAGTCGTCGCCCGCGGTCTTCGTGTTGAGTCCAGATAAGTCGTCTCCAAACAAAGCGTGAAGTCGGCTCTCTGTGCGGCTGCCTTGCGCATTGTCAACCTTTTACAGGCGTTCTGTCATGTCCCATTCTCGTGCTGGTGCGCACAAGGCAGCATGGCCGACGAGGCCAGCCTTGATGACCAGATGGGTCGGTGGGACTGGGCGTTCAGGGCAAGGGTTTTTCTTGGGGGGGTGGGGGGGGGGTCGTTTGGCTGGATGTGTTGGTTGCACCACAAGCTGGTGCAACATCAACACATAATCAAAACATGAATATATACTATTATTGGGCTTTCAGTAAGCTGCAATATTATTTATCTTTTGTAGAGGATAAATATATGCCTGTGAGTGTTGTGATATTTCCTCTCTACGTGTGTTGCGCCACCGTTTGTATCAATTGCTAATCGTTAGCCCATCAATGGTGTATTCATTTATGCATTAGCATAACGTATGACAAAGTTGTCTGGTTGTTTTTAATCCATCATGTGCAAATATCTGTTTAGTTTGACAGTAACCTTCAACTGGGTGTGCTAATAAACAGATGGAAGGCTCTTTTTTTGGGGGGGGGGTTGTTCACTATTTGCTAAACTGCTGCTTGTTGTGAAGTGAGTTGATTTGAGTTCACTGCCACTATACAGCTTTCTTATCTCAAGTCCGTACTCGCAAGTCAAAGCCAAGAATTGGCCGAATGACGGCTTGTATGTCGGGAAAACTCATAAGTCGGGTCACTCATTGGTCAAGCCACTGCTGCAGACTGACAAATGTCCAGAGAGTAGTAAAATATGTTTTATTGCTGAACAGAAAAGACAGTATTGTGTATTTAACAGGCAGACTTGATGTTCATTGCAGGCAACGTGTGAAGTGCGATTTTTCTTGTCATGTCATGTGGAAATGTAGTCAGGTCATCTTCAGCTGTTATTACAGTCCATTAACTCCTTTGTGAAGATACATAATTGATGCAGCCTTTGGGTAGAGTTTAATCAAATAGAGAGCTCTTTACACACCACCGCCAGCTAAAAACGACACACACAATCCGCAGTGGCGTTTGAGCGCAGCTCCACAAAATTGAGACGTACAATGCCAAAAAGTCCACTTTCACGTCATCATTCTATTGAAGCCATGAGACAAGATAGAAAAGGGACGCTATGGAGAGATTTCCTATTGGTTTCCATATGCATCTCCGAAGGAGTTGGCTGCCCTTTCAAATAAAAGTGTGATCTGCCGGCGGGACTGAAGAGATTCATTGTTGCAGCGATGCTCCTTAAAATCTAGGGCTTAAATTTCACAGCCTGTGTGAAATTGTCAACCGCTGTTTAAGCCACTGTCGATATGCCTCGGTTTAAACACAGTTGACTTCTGCTTCTGCCTTAAACCGAAACTGTGATTTGATTCTGCAAAGTGTGCCACTTGAAATCTGCTCGGCTCGAGTGGAGCAGATCGCGGCGGCTGGCCCATTAGGCAATGTAGTCCAAGGCCAAAGGCGCCGCGGCCTGCGGTGTATGCCACAAAATTGGGAAAAATTCACTCAGTAGTTTTCATTTATTTGACCTTACTTAACCAAGTTGGTACCATTGAGATTATGAATACTTCTTCAAAAAGAAAAACTTGGCTTCAAGGTGTTTATTGACAACTAACCAAACAAATAAAACTAAACGCAAAACAAAGAAACTTACACCTTGTGCATGTCAAACAGCCACATAACTTTTCCTTTAAGACCACTGGCTTAATGCCAAGACATAATGGGAAACTCCATAGATGGGCTCGCAAAGAGCATTAGCATTGCAGTGTCATAATCATTTGTGAACACAAATGGTGGAGTAAACCATGTAGACGCTAAATATAACTCACATGCATATAATGCATCTTACTGAAAAGTTGAGACGGGCTCCATAAACAGCAGTGGCGAGCGGTGAATTTTGGACCTGGGCCTTCAATGGGTATATGAAATATATACCCCCATGCCCCGCGCTAAAAAAAAAAAGCCCACTATAGAGCTATGGCTATGTTTACACTGCAGAGCGTGTTACTAAACTGTTCCTAACACCTTTGCAGATTCACAGACGACTGTCGGTATAGTCTGCCTTCCAAGCACTCTCAACTGCACGCATCGATACGAGAGAGACCAATGTGTGCCATGAAAGAGCATTTTACGTATTTGAGGATATTACCAAAAGAAAAAAAAACTGTTAACCTTTACCTTCCAATACATCACCTCAAGAACTTCAAATCGCTACACTACATTATAATACTTCACAATCAATTTTCATCAGTATGAAAACATCAAGTAAATAACCTCATACTCCCCAAGAGATGCTAAGGCAGAAGCTCCTACCTGTTGTTCACTCATACATAACTATTCTCAAATCCCCACCCCCCCCAAAAAAAAAAAATTAAAAAAAAAACACTTCTCGATTGTAAACAGGCCACTCTGCAAAGCAGTGTTGGTTGAACTCGTCACATAAAGTCCAGTTTTTCTTGGAAAGCACACCTTGAAAGTGAATTTTGCATTATGTTCCGATATCGTCCCGGCTGTACACAGAGCTGAACCAATTAGAGGCGATTATAGCTGAACCAGTCAGAGGATGGATAAACTCGCTTGTCATAGGGCACTGAGGGGACTGAGCTGTGATTCGACAATCTGATTGGCTAAAAGAAGAACCAGCGATTTTAGTGCCGTGTGCGAGGTCGAGATTGCATGGCAACCCACGGAAGCTGAAATCTGATTGGACCAAAAAAAAAAAAAAAAAACCCTGCAGGGGACTGGAAGCTGAGCAGCCAAGATAGACGCAATGAAATGAAGACAAAAGACTGTTGGAAATAAATTATTTCCACCTCATTTAAGCTGGAAGTGTAGGTCTGTGTTTCTGATAGTGTTTGCGCCTGCAGAGAAGGCCTTGAAGGCTCTGACGCCATGCAACTGATAAGCAGTATGTGTGTATTCCACACAACCTAAGGAACAGCACAATGTCTGTTGAACTGAAGCAAAAAAAAAAAAAGAAAACTTTCATTTCTTTCGTGTAGATTCACTGTGTGTATTGAGGGAATTTATTGATGTGACACTGGAGAGCTTCATAAATTTGTCACAATGACCTAAACTGTCTGGAGCCAACAGAAGAGGAAAAAAAAAGAAAAATAGAGGACGGAAAATTTGAGGAAAAAAACCCCCATCACTTGTAACCATCACTTGTACTGCATCTGGTGTTTGGCACAGTTAATAACGTGCTTCTGATCGATTAGCCTCAATCAACATTGTATTCGAACCTATATATAAAACCATCTTTCGAATGTAAAAAAAATATTGTATCAGTGTTGCCTTCGGGGGTCCCTTTGGGAGAGGCCATCTCTGGAGTGGAGTCACATTCTTCATGCAGCCAAACAAAAACAAATATGCGATATAGTGACGAGATAAGAAAGGTCAAATATTATCACAGCTTTTCTGAACTGGCCCTTGTAAGATTCTATTTTAAATGCTCACTACTCTGGCTCACTCGCTTACCTGCATATCTGAGTGTTAATTAGTGCTTCATAATGCTTGCAACTTCCACACAAAACCTTTGAAACACTGAAGTTTTTTTTAGGTGACATATGTGACGTCAAAGTGAGGTTAAAGATTTGTATATTAGATATATATATATATATATAAAATACTGTATATCCCTTCATCCATCCATTTCAGTAGAACACTGGTGATTACCTCATCTCAAACAATTCATGCCTGGAGTCAGGTGGCATTCATCATCCGGTTTCTCAGGGAATTGGTCACAATGCAGTGGTCATCAGCATGGGAAGTGGTCAAAGGATGCCCACTTCAACATCTTTTTGTGACTCTTCCAGTTTCTCGGTATCTCTGTTGCAACCTGCTGATGACACTCTGTGACACCCTAAGCTCAGAGGCCACTTCTGTCTGAGAACGTCCTGTTTGAAGCATCACAATGGCAAGGTACTGTTGATCCATTGTAAGGTGTCGTCTGTGTCTCATGATGGCAAAATGTGAACAGCACGATGAGGATGACCGATTAAACACCAGCGCTAATCTGTTGTGAATTTTGCCGTTAAGCTCCTTGTTAGGCAACAGCAACAAAAAGTAGTGAACCATTTAGCAGTTGGACATGTTCTTTCAAAAGCTTGGAGAGGCCACATTAAGTTGACCTGTAAAGGTTTGAATTCACTTTAGGCTCACCCTGACATTTCACCTGAAAGCATCGGGTGCAACTGATTAACATGTCATGATACCAAAGGAAAATAATTTAAGATAGATTTTTTTTTTTTTAACAGTGGCATGTTGCTGACCTTTGTGGCTGCACATCTTGTGCACACAAGAAGCCACCATTGATTCTGTCGGCAAACTGAGCAGAAACATCAGAAACCAAAAATCACACCCTACGTGCACTTGCTTCCCTGTCTCACATTCTGGATGAGAAAAAAAACGTGACAAAAAAACACACACACGAACGTGGGCCCCTGGTGAATACTTTTCCCAACTTTATCACTGATTTGAAGCACACATTGACGAGAGCAGTCAGTTGCGTGTGGACAGAGCAACAGCTGCCTTGTACTCTCAACTTAGCTTTATTAATTGAGCACAACCACAGCGATAACACAGGGCTGTATATAAGATCGAGTGTCGATTTAATGAAGCGCGAGAGAATAAAAACTCAGTTTACATTCAAATCTAACAAATTGTGACCAATGGGTTCCATCCCATTTCCAACCATCATGAACAGTGGACTTGTTCACATACAGTATGCTTTCTGTGGCCTGATTGGTCCACTCAGCTATAAGCAATATTCATTTCACTCATCCATATCAATAACCTGGCAGTCAATTCAATGGGCCAAGTCATCTCTCTAATTTTGAAATAATCCTCGCGACGGAATTAAAAGTTTGCGTGTGTTGGCGAGAGGTGCATTGCTCATTAAGGTGGCGACAGGCCGCACTAAATCCACCAACCGGACACGGGTGAAGCGAAAGGAGGTGACTGAGCTAATTGTCGACTGTCACGATCCATATCTCTAACGACTGTCAAATGAGCACATTTCAGATGTATTCTCTCAACACCCCCCAACCCCCAGCACTAATTCAGCCCTGCAGGAACACAAGCTATGTGAGAGAGACAGCTCGAAAGAACGTGAGAGGCAAATAAATACCAGGAGACATTAATGTGATGAGAACGATGCCCGCTCTCTTCCTCTGATTAAAAATACAATAACACACACACACACACACGCACGCACGCACGCACGCACGCACGCACACACACACACACACACACACACACACAGGTAAGAACATGTGGCCTGCGATAAGACCTTTTTCAATGAACGAATTAACAAAGCAGCAGCCTTCAATGGAGGCTGAGAAAGCTTCTGAGATCCAGACCATCACACTAGTGGACTCAGTATTCCATACATACATTAGCTTCAAACATAAAGGTTTGGAGCTTATTTTTAAATCCTGGCACCCCTAAAATTTGAGAGATGGTTTCTTTATTTTTCCTGTTTATCATTTTTAAACAAGCTAAAACAGCATACAGTAATCCCCTCTCCATCACGGGTCTTACTGTATGTTCTACAATTTTCAGTTATGGAGTATGCTTCTGCAATTTAAAAAAAAAGTAT
>NW_017805153.1:4272583-4295811 GCF_001891065.2 Hippocampus comes | reverse complement strand
TATATATATATATATATATACATCTTAACCAGGGGTACGAATAATTATGAAGGGCACTGCATAATACCTGTAGAGTGAGTGACAACAAGAACAGTGGAGAATTCAAAAATATTGTACTAACAGTGTACCAATCGCTCTGTGTTTTCAATCAAATACAGTTTTTATGAAGCTGACATATATGGATATAGAGTAATCCCTCGCCACTTCAAGCTTCGTGGTTTTCGCAGGTTCAGTGGTTTGCGGGTTTTTCGAAAATACCGTATTCATAAAAAAAACAAACAAAAACACAATAAATAATCAAAAGATGAAAACATTGTGGAAAAATATGTTGTTTCACGTTTTTTCCTGGCTTCTTGTGACCAGCAATTTCTGTTTCTACTTTGTCGGTGCGCTTTTCTAAAATATATGTTTTTGTGTTTGCATTTTGTCTGAATCTGCATTTCTGGGATCCCAAAACATTATTCGGTTCGGTTCCGAACCTAATAGTAACGTGTGGTGAGTGTACCGCCAGCACTCGGCGCTCGTAGCTGAGAGTTTGTGCTCGCAAGTCAAAACAAAAATTTTAAATGGCCAAATGATAGCTCGCATCTTTAAAAACGTGTCATTCGGGTCACTCATATCTCAAGGCACCACTGCATTGGCAGTGTTTGATTTCAAATTCGCCTTGCAGGGAGAGATAACTGATCCAATCTTCTGATTGGATAACCTATCGAGTGTAGTTTGTAGTCCACAAGGTCAGTGATGGACTCATGAGTACTGCGGTTACACTGTGGTTTGCTCCAGCGTTTACAGTTTAGCCTCGACAGGAAAGTGAAAGCCAGAGCAAAAGGATACAGTGTGAAGGGGAAAAAAAATCACAGGAGCATCTTTATCCACTCTGAGACATATCAGGCTTCAGCTGGTCACTGATGGAAAGCAGATAAGGTTTCACTCTGGCTGGAAATGGGTAATTGGACAGTTATGGAGAGAGAGGAGAACGCGGGGTCCAGGAGCCATGAAACAGAGCTAATCAGGACTCGGCATCAGTAAATTGTCTGTGAAGGAGCACATCAGGAGTTCTGACAAGATAAGCGAGGTCTTGCTCAAAGGCGATGCTCTAACAACGATACCCAAAAACTTGAATGGAGGAAAAGCCTGAGCCACTTGCCGGGCCAGGAGGTGGTGCAAGCTAACTGTCTCCATTGTTTTTCAAATACCTTTTTAAATACGTTGGTTTGAAATTCGTCACGTGTACTGTACATGTATGTTTGATATCGTCAGCAGCAGTCAAGTAAATAAGTGACCACAGGTTGTATTTAGTTACTGTCATACGCCGATATGCAAGTTTCATTATTTTGTGATGAAGATCAAAACCCTCATATCTCAAATTATCTTTCCCCATTAAAATTAATGGAAAGGCTATTCATTTCCTCCAGCCTCCCTCCCAACAAACAAACAAAAACATCTCATCTTTTTTATAAACGTAATACAGTAAACATTAATAAAATATAAATAAATAATTTTGAATGTAGTATTGATAGATTCTTTTCCCAAATTGTGTGTGTTTGCACTGTAAATTTTTTTTGCTCGCAGAAACTGGGGAATTTTGTACAGGAGGCAGCTGCCACCCGTTGCCACCCTGTAAAACCGCCAATGGGGATATGGGCTTAAGGTGGCGAGGGCCACTCGCTCATGGAGTTTGCTTGTTTTGAATTAATATGATGTAATTGTCTTTGTTTTATGTCCATCCATCCATCCATCCATTTTCTAATCCGCTTAGCCTCACAAGGGTCATGGGTCATGCTGGAGCCTTTCCCAGCTGTCTTCAGGCAGTAGGCGGGGGACGCCCTGAACTGGTTGCCAGCCAATCACAGGGCACACAGAGACGAACAACCATCCGCACTCATACTCACACCTGGGGACAATTTAGAGCAGGGGTCGGGAACCTTTTTGACTAAGAGAGCCATAAAAGCAAAATATTTGGAAATGTATTTCAGTGAGATTTATATATATATATATATATACATATATATATTTTATATATATATACATATATATATATATATTTTGCTTTTATGGCTCTCTTAGTCAAAAAGGTTCCCGACCCATCTGCTGCTGGCTGGCGAATGTAGCATGGCACGTGTCAAAGTGCCGCTTTACATTTTCATCGATGGTATTTTGTCATTGCAAATCAGACACACCGCAGAACCTGTTCTCTCTACAAAGGCGAATCCTTCGGTCCATTCGTTCTGAAGTCTACCATATTCGTCATCTTTTTTTCTTTTCGCCATTTTATTCGTTTAGGATTAGCTTTGAGCTAATGACCGAGCGGTCTGATTCAAAAGGGGGCGTTTACCTGTTTCCACGGCCAACATAGGCCAGTATTATCCAATTAAAATAGCTCCTGGAGCCAATTGCAGCCCTGAACAGGAAATAGGCAAACGAGAATATTTTGTTTTTTCTGCGAGCTAGATGCAATTATCAAAACAGCCACATATGGCTCGCGAGCCATAGGTTCCCGACCCCTGCACTAACCAGTCGACCACCAGGCCACCCCTTTGTTTTATGTTTAAGCGCTAAAACACCACCACATCGATGCTTTATTAGCCAGTCAGCAGTATTACCCATGATACGTTAGCATTAAGCTAGCGGATTTAAAATTAATTAGTCTTTTAAATACACAAAGTGTAATTGTCTTTGGAAAAAACAAAACAAAGGCTTCAATCTTGAGGTCACATGTATCTCAAAGTGCCACAGTCTTGGTAACGATCAGTGTCATTTGCACAAACTCTCAAATTTTGTTTTCTTTCTCTGAAACTGTGTAAATCACGGGCCGACACGGCAACTTCTCTCTTGAACTAAGCCATACAGAGTGCAGGTATCTTCTATCATGTTTGACAAGTTGAAACATGTCGAGACAGCTTTCAGTCCGTGTCATGTACAAAATCGACTTCAAATGAGTTCCATGAGTAATCAACTTTCACTGGCAGTCATGAAAGTTTGGACCATTTACAGTAAGTCTTGCTGCTGATGGAATGGGATTTTCTTCGAGTCACAATGATTAGGTTTCCATCTTTGTTGTTCCGCAGCGATTTGCCCAGGAAGCGGCATCCGGGAGCAGGAATAAAAGACGGTACATTGCTACGTTGAAAAAAAAAAAACCCAATCCTGGAGAGGCCTCTTTCAGAACATACTCTGCATTTCAAAAACGGTGTCTCCGTTGCCTTTTAATAACATCTAAAATGCTGCAAGATAGTGAGCTTAACGGCAAATGTAGATTGCACTCATCCCCCACTGACGAGTTGCAAAGATACTGACACAGGCAATTAATTTCGTGTGGGAGACACTCGTTCTAATTGGGCATACAGTAAGTGGGACTTTTCTTGGCTGCATGTAAGGCAAAGTGACAAAGAAGTAAAGACCATCTGGTCCCACCGGAGTGAGAAGACTTGCTGTACAAATAGAAACAGAAGCAACAAGAAAAATAGACAGCACCTTCGCTCCCGCATCTAATTGGGGAGGGGTGTTTCTTTGGTCCAGTATGTGACACAATTGGCTTCTTGTTGAAGCTTGTGGATATTTGGACACCGTCAATTTCATTTATCCTTCATGGTTGGTACGTTTCACACCTACCCGCAATTGAGGGGAATCCATGGGCAGGGGTGTCCAAAGTCTGGCTCGCCGTCCATTTTTTTGCTGTCTATTTTATTGTTCTTGGTTATTTCATTGATGTGCAATTTTTTTGCTCGCAGAAACTGAGGTCTTGATTTTTGTTGACAGCAAATCTGTGGCAGAAAAGCAAAATTTCGTGCAAGCACAGTCAGGTTGATTGCATATCTTTGCCATTGTGGCATCTTGTTGGGTGCCCCAGCACACCTTGGGTTCGTGTAGGTGCGCTTTACGGCGTGACAAAATGGTGGCAGAAAGCCACTCTAAAACAGGGCCCGCAAATTTATTTTCCAAAAAGGGCCACGTGAAAAAATGGAAGGCTTGCCAAGGGCCAAGCCAGCAGGCTAACCTCGACTTTGTCTGTATTATTGTATTATTATAGCTAAGTTAGTAAGGGCATTGTCTTGTTTCAATAAATTGCTACGTGTGTAGATATGGTGTGTGTCGGTATAATTAGGAAATACACCCAGCCCTCCAGTATCCAAACCGCTAAGGTCGGAGTGTGTGTGCGTGAGCCTATCCAAGCTGGTTGTCAGCCAATCACAGGGCACACACAGACAAACAACCATTCACGCTCTCAATCACACCGAGGGACTATTTAGAATGTTCAATTAACTTACCACACGTTTGTGGAATGTGGGAAGAAATCGGAGTACCTGGAGAAAACCCACGCAGGCACGAGGAGAACATGCAAACTCCCCACGGAAAGGTTGTGCCGGGACTCGTCGACCAGTAATTCGGAAATCGATTTTAAATGAAATATAAGTGGTCAGAGTGGCACAGTGGACAAGTGGTTAGCATGGCAGAGGTCCAGGGTTTGATTCCAGGTTCCGGCATGCCTGCGTGGGTTTTCTCCGGTACTTTGGTTTCCTCTCCCATTCCAAAACCATGCATTGTAGGTTAGGTGGATACTCTAAATTGTCTGTAGGCATGATCGAGAGTGCGAATGGTACTTTATGTGTTCCCTGCGAGTGGCTGGCAACTGGGTCAGTGTGCACCCCGCCTACTGCCCGAAGACCGCTGGGATAGGCTCCAGCATGCCCGCGACCATCGTGAGGATGATGCGGTTCAGATAATGGATGGATGGATATGAGCCGTCATTAAAATTACATCTTGGCTCTTTAAAAATGGTTAAAATGACATTAACAAAACATTAATCCGACGCACCAACACTCCAAAATTATATATTAATAAGTGAGAAGTATAATATTATTGAGAGTGATTTTTTAACGATGCATTGATGACTTATAAAACATCTAATCCATGAAATGGTGGATGTGTGGACAGAATTATCGGGCCAAATCTTCATGGCCCTCTTCCCTCCATCGTGGAGGAAATAAGACTGTCGCGAATATTAGGACCACTGTTGCCATTTTTGCCCGTCTTCTCTTTGGAAAAATAGTTGTTGGAGTGGTCTGAAAAGTCCCTAAATATATCCAAAATGTTGCTAAATTGGCAACGCTGCTGACAAAAATCAAAGCTCTTGCTTGCTATCTCACTTTTACTAGCTTTCACATGTGGGTACAAAAAATAAAAGCACAACTTCAAAAATAAAAGCCCCTCATATTTTTCGCTTTACTTCGACTGCATGGTCACTGTGAGGGCTGGTCAGCCACACCCAGCCCACTGCGGGTGGGCTAGGTGTGGCCCCCAGGCCCTACTTTGCGGAGTTCTGGTTTAAAGTTACGCCTGCTCAGACCACGTCAAAATACTGGCACAGCCGGTTTAACGTGATTTTGGTGAAATTGCCTGAAGCACAGGCAGACAGATGCCGGGCCCTGCAGACGTACCACCTGCACACATTGTCTGTTGCTACACCATGGCCAGAGCATCCTCTTCCACACAGAGAACGGTGCCATGTCTCCATCAAGACAGTTGTCAGTTGTGTCACATTTAAAGAGAATGGAAGGAGCCACCATGTTTAACGGCAACTTTAGTCGTCTGTGTTCACGCTCACTGCTTTTTACGTGCCCTTGTCTACAAAACTTCCAACACCCGGTCTAACGCACCTCTGTGCTGATTTACGCCAGTCACAAAAATAAGGCCCTGAGCATCCATTTTATTTATGTATTTTTTTGTTGTTTTTGTTCATTTTATTTATTTTGGATGTTTGTCTCTTGACATTGACATTCCAATTGTAAAATATACTCAAAGTGAGAGGAGTGAGTGAGAGGAACTTGGCTGCTCAAGGCTGAACTCGGCAGGGACAAACTGATCTGACACGGCTGCTGGAACTTGGAAGGAGTCTCAGCAGTGGTGGATGAACACAGGGTGAGACAGACAAGAGCAAAGGCAAGAGTAAAGAAGTACAAGAGTCGACTTTCCCTCCTCTTGCCGGGTCTCATCTCCTCCGCATGACAGCGCCGCTCGCTCGGCTTTCTAGCGTGGTCTGCAGCGTGAGGACGAGACGGTGACATTTGCAACAGTTTACATAAACGCCGCCGTGATTAATAGCACTTATTCATACATCAGTCTGAGCGGCTCACTGAAAACTCACTCACACAAGCACTGAAAGAACTTGGCCATGCTGTGGCACTGGATTGTATAAAAGATAACAAACTCATTTATTACATCTTCGTAAATTGACAGACATCACAACATACTTGCACGGTCGCTGTGAGTGCTTGTCACACAGTTGCTAGGTACCACAAGGAAAGGCTACAAAAAACAAACATGCTTTCACATACAAGAGGGGTCAATGCAGCAACAGATTAAAGCCATATTCTGTCGTTTGAATGATTTCCGGAAAGAGAAAACAAAGCGCAGGAGAGTGCCGAAGCTCATTATCAGTATCTTTTATTTTATTTATTTTTAAATTTTCTTTCTTTCTTTTTTTGTGTTTTTTTTTTTTTTTTTGGTGGGTTTTTTTTCGGTTACATCAAATAGAACAGACATACATTGGCACATGCAAAGTCAACACTTTGTGGTGCGTCTCATTACCATCCAAATGCCATTGAACACAGACTGCTTATCTATTTTAGTACTCCAAACATGAAAATAGTCTCAAATATTTACAAAAAAAATAGACGTACAATGCCCATCACTCAAATATATTCATCATGTGGGTTGATTTTTTTTTTTTGGTTCTTTTTTTTTTTTTTTTCTCCATTCATTTGTGTAAAACAAAATACTGTATGTGGCAGAGCTCGCTGTTCAAGGTTCAATTTGATGTACTTGGAGCAAATAGAGGCACAGAAGAAAATCACTTGGAAACAATACAGAAGAGAAATCAGATAATGTGAACCCCAAGAGAATATGGCTTTAATGACATTGTAAAACAAAGTATCTCGAAAGCAGAGCCGCTGTCTTTCATGCCCTCGTCCGCGGTGACCCCTTTCAGCGGTCAGCTTGTTTTCCGCTCAGGTCTGCCTGGTCACAACCTCCACGCGGTACAGTCACAGCAGCCCGCAGCACTGCTCGTCTCAATCAAGTCTGGATGGAGGTGGGATGCGGTCCGCCATCCCATGTGAGTGGGCGGGTGCTGCAGGACGAGCTGAGACAGTCACAAGCCTCTCCCGGTTTCTCTGGAGCTTCCCTTTTTCTTTTCAATCACAAATGGCAGACAAGCAGCATTCATCCTCGAGCACATCAGATCCTGAGGTTGTTGTAATTCACGTACGTCTTCTTGGTGGCTTGACCTAACGAAGGAAACAAAGAAGATTGTGGGAAAAGGGGAAAGTAAACTCGGGCTTCATGCTTTTGAAAAAAAATGTAAATCATGTAGCAATGGTATGAAAAACATGTAAAAAGCACTCCTTTTATTGAGAGACAATATCAATAAATAAATAAAGCCAACTGACGGACCAAAAATGAAGCAGAGGGATTTTTGGGGGAGCAACTTGCAGCCTTTGTGATCGAAAATTGCATTCTGCCACACTGCGATGCCAATTTACCATACCATACCATTTTTGACCGCTTATTTGGGATTGGGTCGCAGAGGGAGCAAGTTTAGCAGGGAAGCCCACACTTCCCTTTCCCCAGCCACATCTTCAAACTCTTCCGGAGGGATCCCAAGGCGTTCCCAGGCCAGCTGGGAGACACAGTCTCTCCAGCGTGTCCTGGGTCATCCTTGGGGCCTCCTGTCGTTGAGACATGCCCGAAACACCTCACCAGGGAGGCGTCCAGGAGGCATTCTAATTAGATGCCCGAGCCACCCATCCGGCTCCTCTCAACGTGGAGAAGTCGAGGCTCGGCTCTGGGTCCCTCCCCGGATGACCGAGCTCCTCACCCTATCTCTAAGGGAGAGCCCGGACACCCTGTGGAGGAAACTCATTTCGGCCGCTTATATCGATGCAAATTAGAAATAGATGAATTGTTCCGCACTAGCCTAAATTAAACCCATCCTATTTTCTACACCACTTATCTTCACAAAGTTCAAAGGTGAGCTGGAGTATATCCAGGACTTTGGGCAAGAGGTGAGCCACGCCATGAACTGGTTGCCAGCCAAAGGCAATATTTTTGGGGAGTGTGAGAATTAACAGATAAGTAAATGGACCAAATTAAAAGAACATAAAATCCTAAATAAAATGAAATTGTTCACGTTTTTTGGAGTTTTGAACACAAGATGAGACCAGCTGACTCGGTAAAGGGAACAAGATGCGCAATTTCAACAATTACAATAAGCATCATGGGGAGTCAACATTTTGAACACTTTCTTTGTTTCTATGCCTGTCCCTTGAAAGATGTTGTTATGTGATACCGGTCTGCAGCGCAAAAAAAAAAAAAAAAAAAAAAAGAGTAGATACTTTTCTTGTGCGCTGAAAAAAGATCAATGATGTCAACTATAATTTGACTTTCATCGACAAAATAATCTCGATCCTTTACTAGTTGGGACTACAATGGAGAAAAGCAAATATGCTATCCGCTCGTCGACCGGGTCACTCAAAACAAAACAATCCTTCAAATTTGCAAGAAAATATGCACCGTCTGTTTCGGTATCAAACTGCGTGGTCCATTCTTCTCACCAGCTGTGAGCAATCACAAGCAATGTGTTCTGGGCCAGTGTATCATTTGCACTCCCAATGCCCCAGTGCAACCTCACTTTCTATTTTCACATGTTAACTAGCAATAAAAAAACAAACACTCCACAAGTGGGCACCGAACAAACGCTATGCTCCGAGTGCGGATCGCCATGGAAACGAGCCGAGCGCTCGCCTCGTCGCCGCAGCGTGCCCTCCTGTGATGCAGAAGCGTTCGGGGGCTTCAAACGTTCAAGGTGCGCGGTTTCCATTTGAGGTCTCGCCGACTCATCACGACTTGTGCGAGGTGTTTGAGGAAGGGACTTGAGTTCGGAGGCTCAAAGGTGGTGTGGGGGTTTCAATTTTTCATGTTGTGGACTGCACTCAGTCAGTCAGTCAACAAGGCTCACGTCTGTCATCCTTCCCGCACAGTGGAAAGGGTCGACGTATTCTGCCTTTAATTAGATTCGCTTTCGACTGCTTTAATGTTGCTATGGCAACCATTTCCCCTGGGCTATGCAATTAAAGTCGTGCCATTCCTTTACAGCGTTTTGTAGTCTGGGTCTGCAAGTATGATAAATAAAACATCACATGTACGACAGAATTTTGCTAGTAACTATAGGCGGCATTAAGGAACACCAGCCAGCCATTCTGAGAGCAAGTGTGTCAGTTTTTGGCTTTTAATATTTATAATCTTGTACATATTGGATGCATAGCAGCCTGTATGTTTCTATATGAAATATCTCTGTTTTTTTCAGTCATCACTGAGATCAACCTGACCTGAAAAGCATTAAGAATTTTTGCGAGGCTTTACTGGTCTATGCATGCGTGGCTCATTTATATGTACCGTGGTGCCTTCAGATATGAACCGAATTAGTTCCGTGACCACACTGTAACTCAAAACAATTAAATCATCTTTCCCCATTGAAATATTTGGAAATAACAATAATCCGTTCCAGTAACCCCCGACTAACTTCTTTAATCAGGAAAATTAGTCTTTTGTACTTTAGAAAAACACTGTCATAAGATGTAATTGGACTTCAAAATGTTTGATGCTACTCCAAAGTGATGTTTACTCTCAAGTTAAACATAAAGCTAAATTACGATACATTCTGTATCTAAAACAACCCCATAATGACCTTTTGTCCACTAGATTAATGCTACTGCTGGTACAATATTGGAAAAGAAATGTATAATCCCTTGTGCAAATGATCTTTGAACACAAATTGTACATTAATGTAACATTACTAACAGACCTCTTTTCTTTATTCTGTGCGAGGAGCTGACACAGGCTTAGAATAGCTGAAGTGTGTATTCTGTCCAGACGTCTAAAGTCTGCTGCCATCAGCTGGCCAAGGCATGCAGCACCACAATGGCCATTCAACTGATGCAAAGTCTAACAAAAAGGCTGTGATTCTTTGCAGCTATATTTTGTGATGTTTTCCTGACTCTATTAAGCGTTCTTGGGTCACAGAATTGAATTTGTTCCTTGAACCTGTCCTCAAAACGAGGTTGCG
This sequence comes from Hippocampus comes, assembly GCF_001891065.2. Lineage (NCBI taxonomy): Eukaryota > Metazoa > Chordata > Actinopteri > Syngnathiformes > Syngnathidae > Hippocampus > Hippocampus comes. Next base: position 4,285,688 of record NW_017805153.1, on the reverse strand, counting down.
TTTCTTATTGAAATGAATGGGAATGCAATTAATCCGTTTTCGACATAGATACAAAAACACAATTTATGATGATGAAATACAGATCACATCACTGTGCGATGGCCTAGGCTTTTCGAGTAAATGTTGTTGTTTACTGTGTTTACTGCTAGCCATAAATGGCCCACAATGTAGCACAGTTTTTACATGACACCGTGGTATGTGGTGGTCATTTTAGGCAACAAACAAGGATGGCTGCAGCCTGTGAGTGCTATGGTTCTCATTAAAAACTGTTTTTTTTTTTTTTTGGCAGACTGGAACAGATTAATGGCATTTCAATTCATTTCATTGAGGAAAGATAATTTGAGAATACGAGGCATTCGGAATTAATCAAACTCTTATCTTAAGGCACCACTGTATGGCAATTGCAATTTAGTTTGAGGACATTGAAGGATGATAATTTCCAAAGTGACCAATCTCACTTTTTCTGTGAAGCCATTATCCCCCATCAATACCAGTGCAAATGTGCACAAGTGCACATCTTCATAATCCTATAAATCACCCTGAGTCGTCTCCTCTCGGGCTGACAGGCCCTGAAAGCGAGGTATTTGGCGCTCTGATGGTTACAGGCATTGACGGACAGTCTCCAGAGACGGCAGAGCCACAGTTCAGGTTTCGGGGCGGTCATGCACATAAATTCGCCATTAATAAATGTCACTTCCATTGCTGCAAAAAAAGAAAAAAAAAACATAAAAAATAGGGGGCACGCGTGAGGCAAGGGTGCGGGTTGCAGAGATAAGGCGAGAAGACATTCATAGAGGTGAAAAGCCTACAGAGCGGACGACATGATGCACTTCTGGGATGGCATCCTGCAGACCAAATGACCCGCTAGAGGATGTTTGATGTTGTGCTGTGACAGATGCTGAGGTTTGCACCACCCCACCTCTGTGGAGAATGTCTCGCCCCATTGGCTGCATGCACAATTCCAACAGTATGTCTTGATGTACCAACTCCCTGACTGACCGCGTTCATGCGTACATTCAGGAAAAGCACATGAGCGCATTGGGCTCATGACAGATGAGTATGACAACTGTTGGCTGTTTGGAGACATTCCAGGGAATAGCTGTCATCCCGCAGGCATCATTCAGGGCTTTTGAGGAGCTGGTGCACCTGTGGGCGCCGTGATGGCTCCGTGTGATTAGAAGCGTTGCGGGAGAGGAGGCGTTTGGCCCATGTGATGTGTCATTTGCATCAGCTGTCAATCATCACCATCTTCCCCCCCAATGAGGAGAGATGCGTTTGGTATGCTTCCAATGAAGGACGTACAGTTGACTAGGTTTTTTTTTCTTTTTTGGGACACCTGCAGTGCATTTCCTGTGCCGCTTGTTTCGTTTGAGTCGTGGGTGTGCCAAAGCCTTGGGACTGTTTGGCAACCAATAGCGGAGCATGTATGGACAAGCATTGCACACGAATGGGCAATTTAGAGCAGGGGTGTCAATTTCATTTTCGGCACCGGTTGTATTGTAGTTGTGGTTTGACTGGGCTGTGATGACTGTGATTATCACATAAATGTATAATCACCTCATCATATTATCAAACCATACGTGGGCATTCCGTCAGACTGAAGGAGGGACCGTCAGCCTATCACCGTTTCCGTCGGTATTTCAGGCTGACCCGCGGGGGGCCAGTCCGTACTTTGTCGGTGACAGCCAATCAGTGTCTGTGACATTATTTCTATGTCATCCACAGGCGCCAAACAAGCCGACACACAGCCAAATAAAGAAAACAAACAAACAAAAATCAAAAACACACACAGCTTGTTTGGTAAAATAGATAGATAGATAGATAGATAGATAGATAGATAGATAGATAGATAGATAGATAGATAGATAGATAAACCTCAATACTCTCTCCTATTGCATGATTTGTTTTTGTTGCTATACAAACTGGTGTGTTGATTTTACTCAAGGGCAGTGGAGGCAGCGTTGTGCCCTTACCTTGAGGGAAGAGGCAGCAACAGCAAGTCCACAAAGAATTATTCATTGTATTTACTTTGCATATTATTATTCACTGTATTATTTTGTGCATATATATATATATGTGAGCGCACGTTCAAGCTAACATTGGAAGCTAATGTTAGATAACAGTGGAATATATATATATATATATATATATATATATCCCTACACTTAATGGAATATGCAGAATTAGAAAGACGGACCAAAATGCCATCTGGTCTGGCACTGCTCCTCGCTACTGGATACCTGACCATTACGCCAACAGGAGCTGTAAATAAAAATGGAGTTGTCGCCCCATCCCTCCCTAGCCAGCTATGATGATTTCCGCTTCCATTTTGCTATGAGCATGTCACAACAGTCACTTTGAACACGACCAGACAAGACTTTTATCGTACACAAGAGCAAAAAACTGTGGTTGCAGCATTTTCCCCAACTCCTTTTCAAAATTCTTAGAACCATGGATGATGCAATAAATCCAACAGTTCGTTTGGGTTGGTTGATCCCTCCATCCTTCCAATTTCAACGCCGCTTATCCTGAACCACACATATTTTGCAAGTTGACGATACATCGACTTCCAAAATGTATCCGGACCCAGATGATTTTATTTTGTGCAATCACTTGACACAATAAAATTCAACACATTTTTTTCATTGTATGGATCAATTACTAATCCCGATTATTTTGATTTCTATTCAAATCACACTTATGATTCAGTGATTTCAAAACTTATATACCGTAAATTCAACTATTAAGAACTAGCTACTTTGCTCACTTTGGCCTCTGAGGGCAGTATGGTGCACGCATAGAGATACACACTCTAAGAGGATAATAATTCTGAAAAAAAGACGAGAAGAAGAAAGAATAGAACTGTACAAATATAACTCATTTCCCACAGAGAAGAATATATGCCTTGGAGTTGTGTTATTTTACTTGTTTCTATGTGTTCCTACAATGTTTGTGAGTGAATATTCTTTATTTGAAAGAATTGTCACTCGATGTTGATTTTCTATGAGTCCATCAACAGGATTTCCCATTGACTGTAAGCATTAACACTGTCGATTCTCCGAAAATGACGTACAATGTACGTGTTATATTGAAATGGCATACGGTGTGTGCCATTTTTGTTGTTTGTTTGCTTTTAGTTTGACAGTAAACTCCAACTGGGACATCATTAAACAACCTCTTACTCCCAGGGCAGAATGATATTCGTCACACACTTACTGGAAGCATCACGATGAATTCACAGTTCTTTCACACCACAGGAACACAGGCATGTCAAATAGTTTTCTTCGATTAGAATGGTTTTTGTGATCGTGACTAGGCAAAATACAATTTTGAATTCTTGCCCTGCCAATTGATGACCTCACTAAGCGTCAAAATAGTCCCAAGTCAAATCTGCATGTAAATTTACCTTCGGGGCTGGCCAGTTCCTTCCGCATTGCAGCAAATGTACTGTATCAAAATGTTTCACTCGTTAATGTCGAAAAAACTTTCAAGATCGAAGCTACATAAAGCTGCAAGGCTTCCACAGAGTGAGGAATAGGCGGAGTTTTACGACACTTCTCAGACATGTTTTAGTTCATCCCGGAGGCGTTTGCTCGCAAGTTGGCCACACCAAACTCATCCAGACACCCCTTCACGGAGCTTACTTTGTGCACCGCCGGAACAGAAAAGGCCCCCCCTTCAAATTTTCCCCCAACATTGGCTACAATACAACTAATCGACCGACGTGTCGAAGAAGGTTAATAAATGAAAAATTATCAAATTAATTCATCTAATGTGTCCCAGTAGTGTACTTCCACCGCACACAAAACACCCGAACCTAAATAATCATTGTGATCATGTTGAGTCAGAGCATAGCGGTCTGAGTAACACTGCTCTGCTCTATAGATGGATTATCCCCTTCCATTCCATTGATAGAATTCTCAGTTCTTCTTCAAATCTCTCCGTCCCTCCTCTTTCTCGGGCACACTCGGGTTAAAGGTCTTGGCGATAACTGATGCCGTGTTCTATAGGCATTAGACATACTTTTTACCCTGGCACACAACCAATTAAATTGGCCAAATGGGATTTCCAAGTGCATGAAAGGAAGTCTGAGAAAGCGAGCGGAAGTAGCAGAAAGACATATCACTTTACCCTCCAGGGGAAACCGTTTTAAAACCTCAATGGCACAGATATAAATGTGGACCCGACAACATTTGGTGGAAGTGCAACAATAAAAGCTTTGTCGGTGAAAGGAAGATATACCGTAGCTGTCAGGGTCATTCCCATGTTTAGCTCATGCATGAAGCGCCGATTCCGCCGCAGCTTTGCGTCTCGATGACATGATGTAAAGGTTACTCACTCATGGGGTCAGCAGCAGGGTTCTCACAAAGCTCCGTCTTGGCTTCTCCATTGGGTCTCTCGCTGGGCTTCTGGGACAAGCGTGACGACATGGTAGCGGCTGTCACCACCGCCTTGAAGCTACGTTTCCTCTTCTGTACGTTGAGCTCAGGGTGGAAGATAATGATGTAAACCTTGGGCATGTAGAGCATGCCCAGTGCTACTGAGGCACTGAGGTTCATGGAAATAGTCAGAGTCGTCGTCTGGATGTAGAGCTAGGAGAAAGCGCACACAAGTAGCAAAAGAGAAAAGAGTTTATTGGAGGACAACGAGGAGGAAACGGGTCTGAATGGCTCTTTTGTACGAGACTCAAACTTCGGTTTTGGACTTGATGGAAATGAAGTTTAATGATGGGCAAATTTCGCTGAAATTCGCTCTCAAGACAAAAAAACACCAAGAAAGGAAGTGCTGAACAATTTGGAAAAAACATCCAATTCAGATTTTTTTTCTTTCTGCTCAACATTGCGATTGCTATTCAATACTTCTTCCCGTGTAGTTCTTAAGCAAACACTCGCATAAATTAATCTATACTACAGTAAAATATATCAGATTTATTATAAATACTTAGTCTGATGGGGTAGGCTTACACTAAAATATCAAAAAATAAACCATGAATTAAGATGAAAGACAATTTATTCATCTACTGCAGTTGGAGTTGTTCACTTGCTAAAGCCTGACATGCAGTCTTTTAAGCGTTCACAATGACAGCTACACCAAATTCCAAAGAACAAATGTGGCGTAAATGTAAGTCGGTTAGTCACAAATCAGACTGCAACAATAACACAAACAAATCTGTGTCTTCATCGCTTCAACTTTTCATGTTCATGAAACAATATGTAAACATGTAGACTGCACTTAAGCACTCAACTTATCTCGGCACTATATAAATAAATACGTGAAAAACATAAAACATTCATATGTATATACAGCGTTGCCCATCGCGTGCCAACTACTGACTGAAGTTATGTGGTTGTTTGAAATACTGTACATACAATGTGTAATTGTCTTTGCTTCATGTTTAGTTTGACAGTAAACCTGCTGCTAATTTGATCCTCATGATGAAACAATGTATTGAAGGACTGCCAAGATCCCATTCTCTCTTGTCGGATTATTGACCTCGTTGCTGCTCTTGCTCAAGCGTTGTTTTCTAGACCTGTCGATCTCGTGATTGTCGCTTTTGCCACCAGTTCCTCGGAGTGAGTAGTGATATTATTTTGTCTTTGATCTTGATCTTGTTTTGTTTTCGTCTAATTGGACCCGTGTCATTTCGTGTATATTCTCTGCGTTACTATTCCCCTGCCTTTTGCAAGCACTTTTTTGTTTAGGCCTTGTTTTTCCTGGCAACTCGTGACCAGCGATTTTTGTTTATACTCTGTCGGTGCGCTTCTTCTTGTAAATAAATATTTTTGTTACGGATTTTTTTTTTTGTGTGTGTCTATGTTTGTGGGATCCTGCGTCACGGCAAAAGACGAAGTAATAGCTTGAAATCCCGCCTAAACTGACCTCCCAATCATCGGCTAACTATGGCCTACAGTGCTCCTGATTGATCGAGGAAAATTCGATTTTTATAAAACTGCAAATCTAATGATCTTTGTCGGTTCTTTTTCCATTTGTTGTAAATGTAGGTTTTCTTTCTTTGTTGACATAGGTCTGGGTTACAAAAGCAAGATACACTTACAATTTCACTGCAATAGATGTGGAGATGTCGCTCCAGGAATGCCATACGCTCGAAATGCAAAAGCAGGGGTGAGAGGGCTGAGGTGGATCAAACCAGTTTCTAAGCCAGAGGATTGGCCGAAAAAAAGACAGCTCCCATCCCACAAAGGCGCAAACACCACATTCAGGTAAGAGTGGAAAATCATATCCTCTGTCCTTCAAGAATGATGTCGCCTAAGTTGGATCAATGTATCGGTTTGTATGTCTTATTACACATACACATTGCTTGGTTATCTGCCTTTTGGCGGATGGCACCTCAAGAGCCAGCCAGACAGAACAGGGAATGTATTGTATTTACTGTATTAGTATTTCATTTATCTCATCATTTTTATGTGAATCATTTCACTTTGTTTTGTTTTTAATCTATCTTCACATAAAATTCTTTTCAAAACTACACAGACACTGAACATATTTTAATATTCAACTTCATTCGAGACAGGGGCTCTTCATTACTATTAACGGCATGATTTATTTTTGCTTAATTTTCCAAAATGGAGAAGAGAAGAACAGCTACACTTAATGAATTAGTTGATTTCTCTTCAGGTTGACAGATTGTCTTTTCCGTCTACAATATAATTCCAAAAACAAGTTCAAGGTCCATTTTTGTCCTCACTGTAAATCGTAGGACAGCTGGTTAAATTGACTCCAGAAACATGCATACCGTCAATGCCTATGTTGTCGTCAAACATGAGGTTATATGTTGACAATCAGACTATGATATCAGATGATCATATCAAAGTGCAATTAATGCCTGTGGAACATCATTCAATCAAACCTGTGGCTGCAAACCTGATGCGAAGGCAGTTCAAGGGCATTAATGTCAACGGCTGGAGAGTCAGATGCCATCATCTAAATGTGCTCGCGCAGCTTCCTTCCCACCAGCGCGCCCACTCCCACTCCTGACGAGATTGATAGACCCGGGCCGTGTCCCTCCACCTCAAGTTTCCCTTCATGTCAGCCGTCTCATTCGGCCTCTGCAGCCTGCACCGTATCACGGTGAAGCGTCTCAGCGACAGCAATCCACTGCATGTGAATGTGACTGCAAAGAATGACTGGCAATGGTCTTCGCCTTTTTGACAGCGCGTTCATTTGTCTTCCCGCAGCGCCGCACGCAGTCGCCTGTGAAAGGCTTTCAGCGCGTTCTGCGTTAAGATCGTTCAGGGTACGGCCATTGATGTGAGGCGCGTGCTTACATTCCTCCGTGACATGCCGTCTCACTTATGTAACACCTTTCACATTCTCCTCTTGCAATTGTGATCTTATGCAACCCGCATTAACTGTCTATTATTCGTGTTCTTAAAGGATGGAGCCTTTGCTTTCATTTGAGGGTCTGAGAGAGAATCACTAGAGGAGGATATATTGTTGTTTCCGGAGGAACATACCACTAATCCTGTGTTTCAAACCTTGATTGAACTAAGGCACACATTTTACTGAAGACAAATCGCCCGGCACAACACCAAACAAAAGCACTGAAATGGTGATGATCTCGTCTCCATTTACAAACACATATTTTTACTCAATGTGACACGTGGGCCTGTTCAATGAAACACAATGCTGATAGAATTGCAGGAAGTCATTCAGGTTATTATGATTATATACAAGGTGACAGGTAGGCACACAAGTTTATTAGAAATGTTGCCATGAAATGGAAACGCATTTCGTTCACTCTGCAGGCATGAATTGGGATACGAATGATCCATCTTAAGTTTTCTTTCAAGACACGAGGCTTCGTTTTTTTTTTTTTTTTTTTTTTTAACTTTGACTTGAGGGCAAAACAATCGGAATACAAGCACTGTATGGTGGCAGATAAGTCAACTCCAATCACTTCACAACAAGTGGCAGTTTTGCAGGTGGTGAGCCTGTTTAGTGCCACTTTCTGTCAAACTGGACATAAAACAAAGAATTACACGTTGTGTATTTTAAAAGTGCCACCGAACTTTGCCTTCCACGAGATTAATGCCATAGTTGCAGTGTTATAATGCTTTCAGCCAGAGGTCCCCACTCACAGAGAGACAGACAAAAAAAAAAAAATTCTGTGTGCTGAGCTGTAAATGAAGAGAGTGGAAGAAATCAATCCCGATTGGCGCAAGCATGTTACTTAGCAGAGGAAAAGAAACAACAGCAATGCCTCAGTAGCAAAGAGAAACAAATCTAAACATAGATGGACTACAAATGGAAATTACATTCCTCCTAAATCGAGTGCTAGGCTCTCTTCATGTCTTTGGATATGGATTAATACAGTACTGTATATGTATACATTGGCCACGATCACAAAAAGAAAAAAAATCTGCAATATATAGGATAGACTGTACAACAGATGTTTTAAATTGTAGCCCCACAATATGTATCGCGCAATCTCTACTCACAGATATATTTCTTGGCTAGAAAAATTTTTCAGTTTACTGAATCACTTTGAGTAGCCATGAAAGACTTCTCAATATAATGAAGATGCAAACTCCTCCATTTAATGTTTTATCAGGTAAATATTGAATGATATTTGTCCTTCTTAAAAACACATTCCAAAATGTGGTTATTTGTAAGGGTGAGAGTGCTGGAATGGATAAATGGCATTTGTTTCAATGGGAACGCTGATTTGAGAGACTGTTCGTCACTGGCAAAGGTAGATTACCAAAGATTATTTGCAATTGTTGAAGACAGTAATCCTTTTCTGGCAAATCAAGTGAAATTGAATCCCGATGATTTGTCGCGGCACCCAAGGGGGGAATCACGGCACTCATTTACTGCATTTAAAAGCATCACACGTTGCTTGAACTGCCGTTCTGTTTGCCGCTGGGAGGTGGACGGCTCTGTCATCAAGACATTCAGAACCACGCGAAATTTGCAGCAAGGCAGGGAGACGGAATCACAGAGAGAAGGAAATTAAGCAGTGACATTATTTGCTGACACTTTTTGTGGACACCGTGACTAATGGTAATTTCTTAAACAGGACCCTAGCCCACTTTCATTGCCAGCCACCATGTTTTTCTCTTCTGATCTACACCAATAATTCCAATGCAAGATTATCATGCCGCCAATACTGGCACACACACACACACACACACACACACACACACACACACACACACACACACACACACACTCTTTCCATTGCTTCCTGCTTCTCTGTGGGGGAAGGCATGAAGCCCGCAAAGCATGCATTAGTAACCACACGAGTATCCGAATGATCTCTAAACATGCTGTTCTCCTGAGCTGTACCAATATCTCATTTTGATGCGAGTTTCTGATGAGATATTACGGCAACCAATAAAAACAGTGTGCGCCGCCCATGGCGTAAGATATAATCACCAGAGATTCCCTACCTTGTGTTTCTATGTTTAGTTGTAGCCGGTATCCATAGCAACACTACCCAGTTTGGTGTGCAGCGCAACGCGACTGGAAGAAGCTTTTTTAATGAGATTTTGATCCCTTCAACGCCGCAACAATGACCCGTTTGCAGCTGATTTATTGACCGCGCAGAGGTTTGCTGGCAAGCTCGCTCACATTCATCACACCCAAGGAAATCGCCAAAGGAGAAAGTGTAGCAATGCGGGCTGTCCTCCCCTCACATGGAGCAGACGCACATAAAAACGCAGCCAAGCAATTCACTAATGACCATCGTTTGAGCTTGACCCAAATTCGTCGCCCTCTCATCCACCCCTTAAATGTCACAAACCATCCATAATTAATTCCTGTTGCTTTAACATAAATAAATACATGAAGTCATTTTGAACAGCTGCTCTGCAACTCTCTATTTATAGCCGCCGTAATGATTTATTAACGCCCTCATCAGGAATCGAGCGCCCGCTTTTGAACGGTGGATCTCATTGACAAGCCCGAACGCAACATCCAGCCACAACAAATGACACGTCTCCATTTTAGACAAAAAGCTGTTGAGCGTAATTCTCATAATTATAGCCACCAGGGATACACTTAGTGCGAAGGCAATTTAGTAGGCTACGGCTGAGGAGCATGGATGCACACGGCGATGAGGACTTGATTCAGTCAGTGACAATCAGGATGGCCACACAACGACTTCAATAATGGATCTGGGGGATTTGGGCTTCCTCCCAACTACCTGCGCGTCTTTTGTTGTCGGGGGCTGGCCTACTTTCTAGCCTGGCTCATGCCATGAATAACTCTGCCTGGCTATGTGCTGCAAAAGACTGAATCCGCTCTGGCTTGACGTCAGGAGAGCTCGTCAATGAAGGTCTGAATTTTAGGGGGGTTTCCCGAGAATGAGACTGTCAGGATGCATCTTTTCATAATTGGTGGGGGGCGGGGTAGCAATCGTTTGTTGTAAATCGTAATTCTGGAGAAGGCACTTACGAAATGACTTTGAGGAATTTTGAATCATTTTCTTTCACTGGGGAAATAATTCATATCTTGGTACTGAGGAATGGTTGTGTCCTGACCTGTTAAGCAAGGTCCTGGAAACAGTGATGGAAAACAGGAGGTGTGAAGCTTTGCCAAATTCAGGGTCGCTTTTTGAACATGTTCAAGACAAAAAAAAAAAACGATTTCCAGTCGCGCTGCAGAAAATAGCGAACAAATATTTTCAACGCTATCGTGGCCCGCGCAATATGCATATCGCAAAGGCGTGCAATACGTTTCGCATGGAATTGTACGCTTTTAGCTGACTTTCACCAATCAGAGGCAACCTTGGATGCGCATCGGCATCCAATAGATGAACAGTATCTAGGGGCATTACTAACATGAATAACAACAACAACAAAAAAATGACTGGACAAAATGTCTTTCTTTTTGAGAAGCGGCAACTGATTAATGGCATTTCACTACCTGTCACTGGGACAAGCACGTTTTGAGATATCATTGGCATCACGTTAAAACTTCCTGTGTCTGAAATTTGAAGTAAATTGATCATATTTTCCGCACTATAAGACACACCTAAAAGCATTCCATTTTCTCAAAAGCCGACAGTGCGCCCTACAATCCGATGCGCCTGATATTTGATGGTACAGTCTCATTATATTCCTCATTGAGGTGCTTCCTTGTTAGTGTTCAAATGCCATCTAGTGGTGATTATTAGCAGGAACCAATTGTAACCTAAAAGGGTTCTGCCCGACACTAATTGACATGTGCATTCACCAACACACACTCAAACAGACAACTGCTTAGTGAGCTCAGCTTCGCCCTTATGAAACAAAGATAATACCAAAAGCATAGTTAACTACTGACTAAACGGAGTAAGGAGACAGGCAAGACTTCTTAAGATATTTAGCCCCTTGTGGGCGTGAGCCCACGAGCTTTTTGTGCCTTTTTGTTGAATCGGTTGTCTTCATAACTTTTGTCTTTCCTTTCTTTCTTTGTAATGCCATCTGTTTATATGTTTGTATGTTTCATGTCCGTGTTTGTGATCAGGTCTCAGAGCTTTGTTACAGCTGCATCAGTTGTGAAGGCTCGATAGAAATAAAGTTGTATTGTCATGTATTCCCTTTAACGTAGCATAGCGCAACCGCAGCCACTATTGTAGCTTCTATTCTATGCACCTTATAATGCAGTGTGCCCTACATATGAAAACAGTTTTGAGTCACCAGCATGGCAATGGAACAAATTAAACCCGTATCTCAAGGCACCATCTCGGTGTAATCTGGTAATTCATTCTTGCAGCTGATGGGTGAGATGCAAAATTAAGTTGCTGGGGGAGAGACTTACTGTACAGCCCCAGTTGCACATCAAGCACTTCAAGAAAAGGTTAAAGCAAGGTCTCCCTATTTTATTTATCAGAGTTCATTTCAGATCAGATGTCAGCAAGCATATAAAACGAGGTCGTCGATGTCATGATGTTTTCGTCTCAAGACTGAGTGATGACGACAAACAATGAATGCGGCAACTTTACCAGCATGCACCCATCACGAGTCCTGTCAAACAACTTGGTTGGACGGCATTTTCATTTTCAAGCTCCATTCTGCCGGCGTTTGTATTGAATTGCTAATTACATGCGACACCACTGTCAGTGACTTGAGGGCGCAAACTTGCTTTTAAGCCAGATGAGTGTCTTGTCAGTGATTAGAGTGCTGCGTGTTTCTCCGCTTGCATGGCAGCGTTTCACTGTACAGAAGGATGCTTCGTGATTATCCGCTCAAATTTCACTTTGCTCGCATTGAAACTCAGTTGAGGTTTTCACATCTGGGTTGAAAGCTGGAGGCTATTCCCTCAGAACAATGGGCCACGTTGATTTAAGAAGAAAATGGCTTGCACTAATTAATATTTTACTCCAGAAACACTTGCAAGCACCACCACAGCCAAAACAATTGATCACCTGATTGGTGCATGAGAGCCAATAAAAATGTACCCAAACAAGTTTCCCAAACAGCTATATACAAAAAGAAATACAAATAAACAATAAACATTGCATCAATTGAATTGTCACAGTCAACTTCTCTGTGGTGTGCCCACCTTGGTAACCTGGGGTAAGTACAAGACAGACAAACGGATATACTTACTGTTTATTGAGAAGACTTGACTCTTCTATCAGCTCATCAGTACAACACTAATATTCGTCATTCTTTGCAAAATCATGTGCAACTTTGACTACAGTTATATTGTCTGTCTACATGTTGGGCAAAACCTTCATCTACTCATCGGGGTCTTCTAATTTTGGTTTTGTTTCCTCATGTGCCCTTTTTGTCGCGACCTGTTCTTGTCATCAGTGTCCCTTGTATTGAACCAATCAGCTCCCTCAACCCTTTGTGTCTTCTCCAGGTGTTTTTCATTGTCTCGTCACTTTGCTTGTATTTAGTTCCCTGAGTTCTGTCAGTCTTTGTTGGGTCACTGTGAGTGTGAGTATACGTGTTCTCCTGTTATGTTTTGTTTCCTGTCTTAGTTTTGTTGTTATTTCGGTTCTGTGTGATTTCCAGGCATTTTTTGAGTACTTCGACTTACTGTTTTTCCATTGTACTCCTGTTTGTATTTTTGTTATACATTTTGGTCAATCCACCCTGCTCCTCCCTGCCTCGCCTGCTTTTTGGGGTCCTACACCACCATCATACAA
>NW_017805153.1:4257640-4272572 GCF_001891065.2 Hippocampus comes | reverse complement strand
ATATATATATATATATATATATATATATATAAATGGCCTTTACCTGGGGCAAATGCTTTGGCAAGTCTCAAACCCGTGGTTGTAGGCAAGGCTGCTCAGGCACAAGCGCTTAAGGACTGTATAGATTCATAACCCTTGCATTATTACAACACGAAAAACGCATGGGTTCAATAATGGCATTTTCGGTGATTCGTTTGGGGCTTAAAAAACAACCATACAAAACAAAAACAACAACAAAAAACATTTCCCAACCTCATCCTACTCAGGAGGATGAGGTTGGGAAATGCAGTGGGACCTACTGCATTTCAATGGGATTTCTGTTCGGCCTGGGCCGGTCCCGTCCGTTCTCTATCCCTCGCAAATAGGGGATCCGCTGTGTCTTGTATTTACAATAGTTTTGTACTGTTATTACTGGGTGTTTTTAGGCCATGGAAAAAAGTGCTTCAAATTAATGCACACGCGGCTTTAACGGAAACCCCCATACCCCCATTAGTTCATTAAATTGAGGTTCCACAGCATACGCTTAACTTTAGGCTAGTCATTATTTTTAAATTCATAACTGAGGATTTGCTTAAAAAGCAGTATTCTGTTATAATCATATTCTATATCCGCATCTAAGAGCCAAATGAAAAAGAGTGTCATCATCCTCTTGAGTATTGTCATCTTGGGGGATGTTAACCTAATTTCTAAATAAAAGACAGGCACTTAAGCTCCATTTTGCATGAAAAGTTATACAGACTGCATGAAAATGACTGAACGACGAATAGGATTATAGGCTGGAACATGACCACAAATGTGCCCCGGTAGAAAAAAAAAAAAGTATTTTCCAACTCCAGCCATGTACCTCAGTGACTGTTTTTTAGTCACAGGGGGGGGTGCTTAAACATGTCATGTTACTGCAGTGGGACCTACTGCATTTCAATGGGATTTCTGTTCGGCCTGGGCCGGTCCCGTCCGTTCTCTATCCCTCGCAAATAGGGGATCCGCTGTGTCTTGTATTTACAATAGTTTTGTACTGTTATTACTGGGTGTTTTTAGGCCATGGAAAAAAGTGCTTCAAATTAATGCACACGCGGCTTTAACGGAAACCCCCATACCCCCATTAGTTCATTAAATTGAGGTTCCACAGCATACGCTTAACTTTAGGCTAGTCATTATTTTTAAATTCATAACTGAGGATTTGCTTAAAAAGCAGTATTCTGTTATAATCATATTCTATATCCGCATCTAAGAGCCAAATGAAAAAGAGTGTCATCATCCTCTTGAGTATTGTCATCTTGGGGGATGTTAACCTAATTTCTAAATAAAAGACAGGCACTTAAGCTCCATTTTGCATGAAAAGTTATACAGACTGCATGAAAATGACTGAACGACGAATAGGATTATAGGCTGGAACATGACCACAAATGTGCCCCGGTAGAAAAAAAAAAAAGTATTTTCCAACTCCAGCCATGTACTCAGTGACTGTCTTTTAGTCACATGGGGTGGTGCATTAACATGTCATGTTACATGTGCCTAAGAAATTTTTCAGCACGGTCCCACGAATGTAACTTCATAACCTCCCTTTTCTTTCGTGACCGACTCTGGTGGGAGTTTTACTCGGAGGACTCTTTGCCTGGGGGTGGGAACGTATCATCATGCTGCAGAGGAATGCGGTTGTGTTCTGTGGTCAAAGATGAAGAGAATTGGCGCATTGAAGACACAGCATCTTACATCTATCTACACGCTATTTTACCCACTCAAATGCATGCCATTTGAGCAATTTTGTGGCTTTTTTTCCCACATTTTTCCAGGATTGTCTCCGATATTTTAGTTGACCAAAGTTTCTCACATTTCGGCCTGGAGTTTTATTTCTGGCAAAAGTCATGAGTCAGCTGATTTGGGATGCTGGTGATTCTCAGCATCATTACCTGAATGTGCTGAGTAGCAGGTGCACAACTGGGAGAGGGAGGGACATGTTCTGATCATTTGTTGCTGTATTCACATGACTTCTCTCGACATGAGTTTTAAATGAGCCAAACAGGCGCAGAGAAAAAAGGGGCCGCAGGTGTGGAAAATAAGAACATCTGACCGTAACAGAAACAACACTGTGGACATAAACCTCCAGTGAGTGATGCCTTGAGCTCGTGATTTGACCCAAGGTTTTCAAGATATAAGCCATTGCTTGACAGATTTTTTTGTCGTGACTTGCAAGTGCAGATATGAACACTGTATGCAGCACAGTGAACTCAACACATTTTACACTGGTCCAGTTTGGCAACTTGTCAACAATTCATCCAAAAAAAAAAAAAAAAAAAATCACTCCCGGCTGAAGTTTACTACAAACTGAACATAAAACAAATTGCACCGTGGGTATTTAAAGCCTCATATTAGTGTGCTAGCTTAATGCTAATTATCGTTTATGTTGCAATGGATTGAACACAACTGGTGCAGCAACAACATGAAGACAGACCTTACAACAGTATTCAGGCTCACATATTCTTTATCTTCTGCGTATAACGACTAATATTAGTGCCGTAGCGTGGTTGGAGTTGAGACATCTGAATGAAGGTTATTATGAAGCCCACTTGAGTTCTGGGTAGGACACGCCCCACTTCAATGTGATTGGCCACTTCATCCAAGAAGGACTGCCAAAACCTTCATAGTCCTGAGGCGTATATATACACACACACACACACACGTACGTCCATTTGTTTTATACTGCCCCCAGATGGCCAAGACGGGTACACCAGAAGAAGCAGTATTTAATTGATGTGCTGTGACAAAAACTGTTCACTTGTTTTTAATCTCATGAAATTATTACTGGATGTTTTTACAAAGTCCAATAGAATGGAGTGCTATTTTGCCTCATTACAATTCACATTACACGTTTTGTTTTATTGGGGTGTGGGGACGGCTGGAACGGATTAATGACACTTCCATTTATTTGAATGGGAAGAGATGATATGAGGTAATTGTGTTTTGATCTACGTGGTCACTGGACGAATTAAATTTGCATCTCATCAGGGCACCACTGTATTTTTCGAATCTGTTGAAATCTTTGACCTTAATTTCTTTTTTAAGTTTTAATTTCATGTCTAAACTAGAGTACACACAAAATACTACAATATTTCCGGACTCCATGTCAGAATCATTGCACATGCACGACGTCCCCCCAACCCCATTTCATTTTTATTAATTTAAGACAAGACCTCCAGTTTTTAAAAAGCAAATGCTTGCTCATGCTGAAATCGTGGGCAAGAGTTGAAATATAAATAAGCTAGTGCATCTCCTTAACTACATCGCTACTGCTGCTGCAGTGGCTGCTTACAGGACATGCAAAGGCACTTCTCACTATCTGCGGCAAGGGAGCAAGTAGACATGCAGCCACAGAGGCCGTTAAACCAGGACTCTGTGGTGTGAACTGACAGGCAAAGGAGGAGTTAACTGCATAAGAGGAAAGGAAAACACATTAGTGCCTCGCTACTCTCTGTGAGTAACATAATGAACTCCTAATCGCTGCTGAGGGTGTAATTCGTCTATGAAATCAGTGCCAAATTGAGATGAGGAAAATCACTTTCTGATCCATCTCAAGCAGTTGCTTAGCAGGACGGATATCGAGTGCCGTGGTTCTCCAAAGGTTCGCCATAAGTAACGCTTTCCTGTCAGCATCGATATTCTGTCGAGGGAAAACTTCCACTGCACTCTGTTTTGTGCACAAATGTCGGCGCGCAACACGCGCGTCTCATGAGTGGGCCTGATGAATGCATCTGTATTCCAGCGGCTGCCGGCCAGATAAGCAGTCACTCGTAGAGAAGGTCAGAATGTCGTATTCTCCATCAACTCGGGGAGCAACCGATGTCAAATGCTTTCTCTGGGAAGAACGAAGCTGTCAAGAGAGAGAATGTGTTGAACCAAGCTACGTTCCCCCAGTTCCACGCCATCGTCCTCCTCCACTTGTCCCTCGTCCTCCTCTTCCCGCACCTGCTTGTCTCCCTTCCCAGAATGCTGCATAATGGTGTAAACGCAGCCCTCGGCGTGAGAGCCCAGATAATGGCATCTGGAGCAGCCCACGCCCCCGTTCTCCTCGGGCATTTCGGGATTCTGGTCGCTAACCGCGAACCCCTCCCCCGCCTTTTTGGTGTGCTTATTTCTGTCTGTGTTTGGACAAGTGTGGCTTCCCATGCAAAACGGCACGATGTGAAATCAAACGCGAATGAGCCCATAAGTTACACAGTCGTGAAATGGGTGTGCGAGGTGCTCTGCGTGTGCTGTTTGTCACATTGTGTCCTCACAAATATGCATGTGTGCCGGTGTGCATGTGTGTGTGTGTGTGTGTGTCTGTGTGTGTGTTTGGACAAGATAAAAGGAGGGCTGAAGGGCTGACTGAGAATATATGAGTTGAAGGAGACACGGAGACAAAGCAGAGGGCGGAGACACAGACGGAGGGGAGTCAATGACTCACCTTCTCAGCAGACTGGGCCGTGCCAAAGAAAATGGGGATGAAAGCCAGCCACACGATGCAGGTGGTGTACATGGTGAAGCCGATGGGCTTGGCTTCGTTGAAGTCCTCAGGTACATCTCTCGTCTTGATGGCATAGATGGTGCACGTCACCATCAACAGGATGCTGTAGCCCAGCGAGCAGATGATCTGCAGGTCTGTGATGTCGCACTTGAGTACGCCACGGGCCAGCATGGGGTTGATTGTTTTCTGCTCATCGTAGTCGATAATGGTGTTAGGAGGGTCCACGGCGAACCACACCAGCACACCCAGCAGCTGCACGCAGATCAGACTGGACGTGATGGCGATCTGCGAGGTGGGGCTGATGAAGCGTGGGGCCGTGACCGTCTGCTTGCCTTGCTCAAAGATCCGGTAGATGCGGTTGGTCTTGGTGAGCAGTGCCGCATAACTGATGCACATGCCCAGACCCAGGAAGATCCTCCTGAAGGCGCACACGCCCACGTCGGGCTTGGCGATCATCAGGAAGGTAATGATGTAGCACAGAAAGATGCCAGTCAGCAGCACGTAGCTCAGTTCTCGGCCCGACGCGCGTACGATGGGCGTGTCGTTGTAGCGGACGAAGGTGGCCATGACGAAAATGGTGGCGATGATGCCGAGCATGGCCAGGAAGACAGGGATGACTGCCCACGGGGAGTGCCACTCCAGTTTGGTGATGGGAATGGGCTGGCAGGCAGTCCTGTTGGGGTTGGGCCTCATGTTGTACGCGCACAGTCGGCAGGAGGTTTCGTCAGACTGGTACTGGTATCCGTCACAGAGCTCGCAGTGCCAGCAGCATGGCATCCCTTTGACCCTCTTCTTTCTCTCTCCAGCCTTACAAGGCAGACTGCACACAGAGATGGGCAACTCCTGCTCCCCGTCGGGCCACCGAAGCTCCTCCAGCTGCAATAAGGAAGATGAACAGAGTCAGACAGTTTGACACAAACAACAAATGTGTTGAGACCTGGCCAATACACAGACAGAAAGTGAACATGTAAGAAAGAGATCCCACGCAACGAGAGGGAGCGTGAGCACACTGAAAGGCCGGAGTTGAGACTCGAACCCCCAACCTTCTTTCTGTAAGGCCGCAGAACTGATTCACCGTGACTTATATAATTCATCATCAGGACAGTGCAATCGTAGCATCTGGTTAGATCACACCATAGCCAGGAGACTTGTCTTATTCTCAAAGGTAAAAGTGATTACCATGGCAACGGAGTACTTATGTTGGTTAGATTAAAAATAATGAGAAATGCCATAAACCTGTTTAATAAAGTAGCAAGTGAGGTGTGAAATATGAACATGTAATGGATTTGGGGTTGCAAATGTCTACTTTGGTCTTTGCAGAGCTGTGTTTGTACTAATTCAGCTTATCAGTGTTCAAATACGGTGCGGTGCTATCCTCAATTCTAACCCAAGACGTCCTGTGACCGTCCATTATCCAAACTCTAAAAGGCTAAAACGCCAAGAAAAAGAGTTATTTCATTTGGTCATGGAGATTTAACAAGTCCAGGATGGTAAATTTACTCTGATGATGCTATTCAATGAGTTTCTCATTTAATGTGAAAGTCGACTTGCTCCAAAGTTTCCATAGTTGCGACACGGATTCAAGGTAAAGTAGAGCTGGCGCATGAGGACAAATCAACATTAATATGAATTTAACAGCAATGTCTCCTGGACTGAACCAATAAGCTGACAACAAATATGACATACAATCATTTACAGTGGTGCCTTGACTTGAGAGTGACCCAATTTATTTTCGACATACGAGCTGTTGCTGGGCCATTTTTTGTCTTTAATTAAGTTCAAATGTACTCTGAAACTAAGCGTAAAGCAACGAGGATGACACATTTTGGACTTAAAACAATCACAGAACTTTTCATTGTACAACTGTGGGCTAGCTTGATGCTAATAAACAATGCAAGACGCCATAGATGGGCTAACGAATAACATTGATAGGCACTGTGTTATAACCCTTTAAGGCGGTGTTTCCTAACCAGCGGTATGATACGCGACCAGGGGGTACTTGGACATTTTTAATAATTAATTTCCGAACCTGTCAATAAAGTGGCATGTGCGCGACACCTTTTTTGCCTTGCAAGACATTAACCAGGGGCACAGCCATGACCCCGCCAAAAAAGCCACGTCAGCTCAAGTGTCTCATTAACGCTCAGATAACTGATGAAAGGAAAGTAAAACTACTCGAGTGGGCCTGAATATTCTTCCTAAGTGTTGTTTTTGTTTACGACATTTTAAGCGTAAATGCCTGTTTAAATCAAAGGGGCTGCACTTTTTGTGGTAAATGTTCTGAGTTATATGTAGCAAAGGCAGGTTTATTATTTATTGTGATTACATTTCTTCATTTATACTTCTAATTTATTTTCAAGGCAAAATAGAATTTCTTTTGGTGAATGCACTCCGTGAAATAAAATACTTTTCATTTAGTTTATCTTCTGCTTTTGGAGAATCATCAACACACGTGCTTCAGGGGGTACTCGGTTTAAGTCAAAAAGTTCACAAGACAAAAAAGGTTCGGACCACTGCTTCGAGCAACGGATGATTGAACACAAACGGTTCAGCAACACATGTAGACAGATCATATGATAATACTCCCTGTGAATTGCAGTATAACAAAAACTGCTTTGAATCTGAAAATCACTTCCAATTTGCAAAACCCAAGTGAAGCGTTATATTTTAAAACTGTTGCATCCCATGTGTTGAGATGCATCCAATCATCGTTTATGAGAGACGCACACCTGATATAAATGGATATAAATCAATTTGACACCGTTGATGATTTGTTGTTTCTTTGGCTTTAATTATCTTGGATAGTCTGTGCTTTGGGGAGCTTTTACATGTCGTTGCATATTAATAAACAAGACAAAAGCTACAGCCATACCACACCAAATCAAATTGTAATCCCACCGAATCGAACTGAATCAAATTGTTACATTCTGAAATTGTTACTTCCTTGAATCATTTCGTACCCTATGTATCGAGAACCATATCAAATAATCTTTTAGATCAGCCTTCCTCAACTGGCGGACCGCGATCCACGACCGGACCGCCGACCTCCTCTGTCCGGACCTCCTCTGTCTGGACCCTCGGCAAATTGTATAAAATAATAAATTATAAAGTAATTTTTACGTGATACATTTTATATTTGTGGACTATAATCTGCGCATTACCGCGATCGCTTGTTAAAATTATCCGTTTTATTCTTTGCGTGCACTAACAGATGTATTGCAGAGGACCGCAGCAGCGCGACTGTGTGTTGTGTAATGTTTGACTAACTGGAGACCCTGGCTGAGCAGGGCATGTCGGCGATAACGATGCACTGATTGGCTCCTCTGAACTTAAGGTGTGCCCATACATAAGCGTCAGCACGCGTCTATCCCAACACACACGCATTCAAAATGGATGATTGTGTCAGGAAACAGACGCATGCGCGACGCCACAGTGTACTCACAGCTTCAGTCCAGGAGAGCCGCACACAGACAATTAGACAAGACGAATCGCGGGAGGTTTCGATTGTGTGCAGTTTTGCTCCCGTCTACCCGGGGATCTTTGCAGCTGTTTAACAGCAGAACACCGCAACATGGTAAATGAACATCACAATGGCGTCCTCAAATAATATTTGCATGCCTCAGACATTGCATTCACCTTTAGTGGAAGAACAGCACTGCACATTCCTGTGCTCCCTTGTGTCAGTTTTTAAAATGGTTCTTAACTCCTCTTCTGATATACTGTATTTTTCAGTGATTTCAGAGGGGATGTGAAAAGGGGAATTGTACAAATGAAAAGGATATTTTTGTTTTCATGTTTAGTATTTATTTTGGTAAAATGAGTATTTTGTTTTGTTTTTGTTAAATTAAGGGAAAAAAGACAACTACTGTTTAACAAAGTTAAAGTAAAAATTGTCTTATTTCCCTAAAAGGGCTATTTCTATTATTAAGCAGGCACAACTTAACCAAATAAAAGAGTTCCTGTGCCTCAACACAATACCTCTCATTATTTGCTGTGTACTGGCAAAGTGAATAATTGTTATTTTCATGCACCCCATTATTGGTTGGTTGTGAGGAGTGTTGATTTGTATAAGCTTGGCTTAACCATACTAAATGGGCATATAGCCCTGCTCCCCATGACCGCCGTGCATGGGACCGGACCTTGGTCTTATTAAAAAAAAAAAAAAAAAAGTGGACCTACAGCATTTCTAGTTGAGGACCACTGTTTTAGATGGAACAGCCCTTAACAGGAATATATTCTTGATCCTCTGTGAAAGAACAAAAAAATATTCCTAATAGTGACACTAACCGAGTAAGTTGTGAAAGTCTTCTTCATGTGTGTCTCTTTTTGTGTATTATACTGCCCTTTGTTGGTCAAGGTGCACACATCAGAAGGAGCACAGGTGCGGAAATAATTATTGGCATTTCCATGATTTCAATGGGGGAAGAAAGTGTGTTTTGAATTATGAGCATGGTCAAGGAATGAATTAAACTTTGCCAAGGCACCGCTGGACTGTAGTACACCGTATCATGTATTTGATCCGTAAATGGACGATTGCTGTATCGATCTGAGATCCAGGGAATTTTCTCACAGTTTCATGTAATTCATTCAAAGATTGATCAGAGATGACGAAAAAGCCCAACAGATTCCAGTTACCCGAGCCTGCCGTGAAACATGGCTCCAACTACGATCAGATCCCAAAAATGGGACAGCCGACAGCCAATAAATTGTGAATACAGGGTAGAACCTTTACAAACCCCTTTTACACTTTCACTACCCGCCACTGCCATACACGCAAAAACACACACGTGCAGTGTTTGTTATGTGCAGCTGTGTGACAAATGTGTCGCTTCTTCGGTGTCTGGCTAGATTATCATCTGCCATTTATCTGAGGGCACCGAGGTGCCATTTGTTATTTGGACAATGAAGGGTGCTCGCTGGAAAACCTCCCGATTACACACTGTGGGGAAACAGTCATGAGCCCAACAGCTCTGTTGCTATGGAAACCACAAGCAAGAATGTTGACACCTTGGACTCTCAGGACTGTTAGTGCTTTTGCTGTAGTGCTTAATTTGACAGTTCATACGAGTTGTCATCAGATGGAACAGCGTCAGGTTGATGGCAAAGTGGATCCGTTTTTTTTTTTTTTTAATTCACTGAAATATAATTGCACTGCAGCATTTGGTTTGTAATCGCTGCAAAACAACGCCCGATATCCATCCGGCAGAAGTTATTCCACCTGTGCTCTCAAATGCATTGCGTTAAGTTGAATTCTTGTCATCCAGACAGCAATTATGCAAATGCTATCTCATCTGTATGGAAATGCCATGTTGTCTTTGTTATGTGGTGATACAATGACATTTTAGACAAAAAAAAAAAAAAAAAAAAAAAACACCAAAAACAAAAACACACACACATGTCAGGTTCTTTATGGTCCACATGAATCACTGAAGTCAATTCTTGTGTTGTGTCAGTGAGCACCGACGAACATTTTGCACGGAAGCTGTCTCTGCACCACTGCATTCATATCTGACCATAGAGGTCTTTTGGGGTAAAGGCAAGATATTTTAAGTTATCATAAAATGATATTTCCTCCACAGTTGTCTTTGAGATACAAGGGAAATAATCACATTATATGAAATCTCATCCTCATCTCAAGATATCTTATAAAGCCGTGACAGCTAACAACTTCTATCTGGTTGATTTATGTGAGGAGTATATTCAATTCCATCTGATGTGCGATCATAGATTTTCCGTGTCATCGTGTTCAGTAAAACCAGCAGCAAAAAAAGCATGAGAGAGTAACCTGGCAAGTGCGTATTTTGGAGTTACTTCTCAACATTGGAGACCCTTGGTTCCCAAACACTGAACTGAAAAAGACTGACGCTTGGCTTAGAATTGCTCTTCCTCCAAAGCATCCGCCAATTTACACCAGAAAGAGAGTCCTATTCAATAAATACAACGACAACAAAATAAGTAATAACAGTAAAACGTCTTGCTGTTGTTATCCTACTTGTAAGGAACCATTTGGATCGTGCAGCATACAGGAAGACAGAAAGGGTTGAACCACTTCAAGTTTTTTCGAGTCAACGCTAAGGTGATGGGAGTCGAGTTGGCATCGATTCATCGATGACATTGTTGACACTTTCTCAGTCTTCAACACAAGCTCGCTCACTCACTTTCCCCGCTGTCCTCGGTTGCAGTGGCCCCTGACTTGTCCATCCAATCACATTCGGTGGACTGCCACCAGTTTAGTATTAAAAAAAAAAAAAAAAAAGTACGTATCGTATTCTTGAATAAACCGCTTTTTGCTAAAGGTTGTGTCTGTAATGTTGGTACCGAAACATGTGATTTTCAATTCATCCACCTCAAGTTCTAATCATCATTGTTCAGTGAGAAGGTCGGCGCATCGACTAGTCGACTCAACGACTGGTAGACAGATGTTGGGGTGCCACCAGAGCATTTCCAGAGGATTTCACTGGTGTCTGGTTGAAACCTCCCATGTCGTTTCATTCACAAATCAAAACGATCGGTCAGTCACTTGGTGGGTGTGTTACATTTCTTAAGTCTTGAAAATGGCTCAGTGGTAGAGTGGTCGTCTCTTAAGCCAGAGGTTGTTAGTTTGATCACTGGCCCTTGTGATCATGTCAAAGTGCCCTTGAGCAAGATACTGAAGTTGCACCTGATGCTGCAGGTGAATAAGAAGTCAGTGACTACGTTCACGTGCAGTCAATATTTGCATTGAAGTCCAAATTCTGGTTCCTGAAACATTTGGAGTAACCCGGGTGCATGAGTTACTCTCGTATTTGAATATCCTCGTTCAGTATGGTGATGCACGGACAACGTTATGATGCAAATAGACGTCATTTCCGCCTGTTACTTTCTACTGTCAATATATAAAACAAAAAACAACAACATTCTATTCATGTCACTCGGCATAGCTGTGTCTCTGAGTTCCAACATGATGACCTCTGCATGCGTATTCCCGGGGAGTTGCACGTCAGATGATTGGACTTATATTCACAAAATCTGTGTCTATATCCACACTGGCTCATTTTTCGCCATCGACACAGAAATCAATGTCTTCAGTTTAAGGCTCGTTTAGCGAGTTGCAACGTCAGACGGCCGCTGGTGGGTACAGTTCTTGCGACGGCAAGTAGCATCGCCAGCGGTTGCCATGCATACAAGTATTTCCTGTATTACAAAGACCAAGATGCCTTACGAATAGAGCATACACAGAACACAAACAAAAGGAGGTAACCCGATCGCGTTTATATGATCAAATATTCAGGTTAGGAAAGAGGTAACCCGGTGGTCTAATACGGATTTCGAATAAGCGCACATTCAGGATTTTGCATGTAAACGGCATGTAAACGTAGTCAGTGTGAAGGACTTTGAGTGCCTTGTAGGTGGAAAAGTGCCATCCAAGTGAAAGCCCATGAAAGCCCTCAAGCCCACTGAACGATGCTCACTAAAAACAGCAGACATTCCAATAGCTTCTTTCCGCTTTCCAATAACATCTAATACAGCTGAGTCACAATTTCATAGTGACACTTTGCCAATTTTGCACATCACTGAAGCGCCATTACTCCTGTAATCATTGTTGCAGCTCTGTCATTCGGATTCATTTGCACAACCGTTGTTGATCAGTATTACGGCTCTACCGGACCTTCAATTGCTTCATGACTCTCTACATCATTTAAACATTTGCCGATGTATCAGTATTATTGCACTACTGGGCATGTTACATTGCTTAATGACTCTTGTACCTTTGTCTTGATGTCCTAACTGTATTTTTTGTTGTAGGGGCTTGTTTGCTACAACAGCCACTTCAAATGCAGCAGACAAAGTGTGCTCTAAAAGAGCAGGCCGGTAACGCCGATAAAGATGATTGTGATTCTAAAAGGCAATAAGAACAGCATGCAAATTTAACACGCGCAGTATCTGGAGCAGTTGAGAATCAATACTGATCTAATAACATGCCAAAAATTCATTAACATTTCAATAAACACGTCAGCAAAAATACTGACATTACTGTGGACCAGCTAGCCAGAGGCAAATTTGAAATCTGTTTTGTTTAAGAAATCGTCTCATTTTTAATACAGCAAAGCCTTGAGTGGGCGCCCCACTGCAATTTGACTGGCTGCTGCACCCAGGCAGGAAAGTAAATGTTTAATTGGCCTTTTTACTGACCGCAGGTGGTCAAGGAGTGCAGACCAGAATGGGCAGCACATTCTACATTGAATTGAATTATTCTTTTCAATTATGTCAGAACTGTACAATATTACAAAGTGCTATTTTTCTGTCGATAAGAACACATTATAAAACTGTTTTGGTGTTTTTTTGGGGGGGATTGCTGGAAGAGATGAACAGCATTTCCATTAATTTCAACAGGGAAAGATAATGACGTGAGGCTGTTTTGAGCTACATGTGTGGTCAAGGAACAAATAAGACTCATTTCTCAAGGTAAAACTGTTCATGTTGCCGCAGATTTGGATAACACCTCTCCATATATACAGGAACCGGAGTCTGAAATTTGACTCACTACGGATGGCAGACAAGTCTTTCACTATTTGTTTGGGAGTGGGAAACTGGTTTGAATTACACCTTACTACCACACACAAGGCTCGAGTTAATCTGTTTAGAAGCTTGGCTTTTTTTTTTTTTCCAACTCTTAGCAACAGCAGAACCACTTAGATCTGGCTTGACCATCTCTCTCGCATCTGGGTGTTTCCTACTCTGCCTTTTCAAGTATTAATTACACCGGCTGCAAGATGAAGATGGATTTAAGTTGATAACATCGGCCACATGCTCAGCCCAGGACAGCGACATTGATGATGCTTGGCCTAGCACATGTGGACACGACACAAAAACCCGCGAGTTATAATAATCAACCATTATTTTAAGGACACTGATCAACCTCAAATTTTAATCAGAGATTTCTTTGTGTGTCCCTAAACTTATTTTTGACACTGATATAAGAAAATGTCTTTTTTTCTCAGCACAAAACCTGTTTTTGAGGTATTTTTGTTTTTTTGCTGTTAAGTTTGACATGTATAAGCTTGCGCAAAACGGAGTTTACAATCCATCTATTATCCGAGCCACTTATCCTCATGAGTGTCACGAGCCTATCCTGGCCATCATCGGGCAGCAGGCGGGTACACCCTGAAGTAGTTGCCAGCCAATCGCAGGGCACAAACCACCAAGCACACGCACAATCACATCAAGGCACAATCGAGCGAGTTCCATTAACTTACCACGCAGGCACAGGGAGAACATGCGAACTCCAAACGGGAACGCACGAGCCGGGATTCGAACCCCGGACCTCTGCACTGCGAGGCGGACATGCTCAACAGTCGGTCACCGTGCCGCGACAGATTTTACCACGCGTTTATTTATAATTATGACATTTCAGAAAAAAAATGCCACTTGTTTCTGAACCAAAGTTTTAATTCATAAGCATTACTACCGGCACATATATGAATACAATATATTACAATTATTATTATTTATTCTTATTATTATTATTACAAAAACAAGATGCGCTGGAGTAAAAAAAAAAAGCACAGTAAAAAAAAAATCTAGAAAAGTTTACTTGCGCTTCTGATTAAAAAATATAGGAAAAATATGATGACCAATGAAATTGATTCAACCCTAATCAACTCAACTTTATTGCAACCAAAGTGCTGCATTTCAAGTAAAAATCAGAAACATAAAAACAAAGTTAGTTATTAAAATAAATTAGCAACACAACAATTTAAACACAAAACACTAACTAACAGTCGATAATTTGGTTGACGAAATGATGAATCGAATTTTGAAAAACTGTTAAGATCCATCCCTCAATTAAAAAACAGGACATTACAAACAATCCGCAATGCAGAAAATGCAGCAACATCAATTGATGTTGATTCAGTTACTGATTTGGTCTTTCAAAGCAAAAGAAGATGTTTGCAAATGTTTATTGCAAAAAAGGAAAACACAATGGAGGATGACAGAAATATATCCTGTTGAGATGCTGAAATTCTGGTGATTTGGTTAATTTTAAATTACTGCTAAACAATTGTCTTTCAACGATGTTTCAAGTATCAAAATATTTAATTCACAAATCAATTTGGTAATAGATTAGTTGTCCATTAATCTGCAGTACAAGACATGTGGCACAGTATTTTTGTTTTCTTTTTATGAGAGTCAGACATTGAAATTGAATTAAAAAAACAAACAAAAAAAACACTATCTTGGCATTATTGTTTGGCCTTGGCAGAGGTCTATATACTGTTGACTGCTATTAGCATGTATCTCCTTCGTAAATCAAATTATCACCTTATTTCCAGGTTGTCATTGAAAACTAAAGTAGTGTCTTCTTATGAGATAGAAAAACAGACGCGCGTGTGTGTGTGTGTGTGTGTGTGTGTGTGTGTGTGTGTGTGTGTGTGTGTGTGTGTGTGC
>NW_017805153.1:4217234-4257566 GCF_001891065.2 Hippocampus comes | reverse complement strand
GTGTGTGTGTGTGTGTGTGTGTGTGTGTGTGTGTGTGTGTGTGTGTGTGTGTGTGTGTGTGTGTGTGCGTGCGTGCGTGCGTGCGTGCGTGTGCGCGCACGCGAGACATCTGTCTTATCTACTGGCAGCTAGAGGAACTTCCCTTTTGTGTTTGTAATAGGAAAACAGGGTAGTTCTGCACATCGATAAAGAAAAAAATGTTTGCACCTGAGCTCAAGTTGGATTTAAGATTCAAACAATGTCTTTCCATTTCACAAAAAGATTCTTCACCTTTCCAAAACATTCGCACTTGAGTGTATCGCTAACATGCAGCAGTAAAGGAATAATAATCTCTAGAAATGTACAGTGGTGCCTTGACCTACGAGTTTAATTCCTCCTGTGACCACACCTGAACCTAAATTCACTCATATCTCAAATTATAAGGAAAGAATGGAAATTCCAGTTATCCATTCCAGCCCTTCGGCTCCTTCTAGTGTACGTGCCTTGGCCACCAGGATGCAGTATAACAGGGACACAAATGAACACAAGTGACACAGCAGCATCAATAATAGTACCATTAGTATTTGGTAGACTATACAGAGGATAAATAATATATGCCAGTGAATTTTGTTGTATTGTCAGTTTACATGTATTGCTCCGCCGTTTGTGTTGTAATGAAATGGTTAAACCGCAACCCTGATGCTATCCCTGAGCCTGTGGATGGCATTTTGACTTTTATGCTAGCATTCGGCTAATGGACTTCAAGGAAAAGTTATGTGGTTGTTTCAAATATACAACATGTAAATCTGTTTATTTTATATTTAGTTTGGCAGTCAACATCTTAGAGAATATTTGTGAAAAATTGTTCACTATCTGCCAAACTGCTCACTATCTGCCAAAGTGAACTGAGTTGACTGCCACTCTAGAGTGCTCATATCTCAAACTTTTGCTCTGAAGTCAAAGCAAAATTCGTCTGAAGGACGGGTCTTACCTCTAAAAACTCGCAAGTTGCGGCATTCTTAAATCAAGGCACCATTGAGGTTGTTTTACATTTTCGTTCGCCTAACAGCAAAATTCCCAAAGCCATTTTTTGAACAGTTGCCTTGTTTCTCGAGTGTACACAAATCCGATCGCCATTTTCAGCGACATCGGTGATTGGTTGTGATGTCACAATTTGCTGATTGATCAATCACATCATTGATTGGCTCTGCAAAATAAGACAATACAGCAAATATCTTGATCACTCCAAGGATGTACTTTGCTGCCATCATTAATAAGCCATATTTTCTAAGCATATTCAGATTTTTTTTGTAAATATATATACACAGTCAAACCTCGGTTTTTGACCATAGTTCATTCCAGAAGGCTGTTCGAAAAGCGATTTGTTCGAAATCTGAAACTATTTTATGAGCCCATGATTGTGGGCTAATACACTATGCAGAAATAGCACACAAAAAAAAAACAAACAGTCAGATCTGCGTAAATCACAACAAACATGTCTGCTCACAATGAACATTACTTCCTTGTGTAAGGAAGTCGAGAGGAGTCGAGTGGCACATTCGGGTTTGCTTGGTTTGTTCGAAAACCGTTTTTCGGTCGTAATCCGAGGCATAAAAATCTCAAATTTTCTGGTCAAAATCCGATTTGTTTGATAACAGAGATTTTCGAAAACCGAGGTTTGACTGTGTATATATATATATATATATATATATATATATAATATTTTCTCCTTTCGGGGGGTTGTCACCATTTTCGGCGTGTCTGTGTAAATAAGCACTTTTATTTTCTTTTATTGCTATCGTGACAGTAAGTTCCTTGGTAGTTACCCTAAAAGACTAAGGATATGTACGTGCTCAAAACAGGAAATAGTCGTACCCTGAGCTGGAGGCTCTCCACCCACTGTCCGACCGCCTTATACTCCGGGATGGAGGAGTTGGTCATCTGGAACTGGAACAAGTCATAGCGTCCTGGAGCATCACCGTTCTTATTAAAGACAACCGGGGTGGCAGCACTGCCTGTACAAAGAGAATAAAGGTGGCCATGGGTGAGACAGGGTGTCACATTCGATTGGAAAACAAACAAAAGCATGAATCTGTAAACCCTCTCCTCTCTTGCCGTGTGGTGGCTTAAAATGATACAAAATGCCTGACTTTCCCCTGGAAACACCACCATGACCTACATCTTGCACTCGACTGTAACCGGAAGCAAACATGCCATCTCCCTGCTGACCGCTATTGCAGCACCTCACCTGCTTCCTATTCATCATCAGGCCTGCGCGGCAGCCGCAAGAGAAATACATTCCACCTCCAATATGTGCTTGCATTACATTTGCTGGCTCTCAGGTGCTGTGTAACAGTGAAAACTGATCCTTGTTGAAAGATGCAGTCAGGTCCATACGTCCCGGGACATGGACACAATTCTCATCATTTTGGCTCCGAGCACCACCAGAGTGGATTTGAAACGACGCGAGCAATATGTGTTTCAACCGCAGACTTGAAGTTTCAATTTGAGAGTATTTATATCCAAATCAGGTGAATGGTGTAGGAAGTAGAACCATTTGTACAGTATATGTGCCTCCCACTTTTGAAGGGACCAAAGGTCATGTCACGAATGGCCGCTAGGCGGTTCCAGGTGGGCATGTATAGCTGCCAAAGAACCCGGCTCCCTGGTATTTGTTGATTTTCTGACTGCTAGAAAAAACAGCAGGGTGGATCCTGAAGTGTTTCGCGCAATTTGATTATCTGCTCAAAAGTCCTTGAACAGCACTTCACAGTGCATATGGACAATGGCCGCAAGCATCCTTAGAAAGCAACCGCAGAATTTTTTAGGCCAAAAAGGTGGCGTGTCACGCAATGGCAATCACCTGACCCGAATCCAACTGAGCATCCCTTTCACTTGCTGGAAACAAAACTGAAGGCAGAATGCCCCGAGCAATAAACAAGTAGGAAGTGAAGACATTTTCAGTCGAGGCCTGGCAGAACATCGCCAGGGATGAAATCCCAGGCGTCTGCTGATGTCGTTGATGGCTCCCAGACATCAGGCTGTCATTGCGTGCAAATGATTTGCAAATTAGCTTTCAAAAGTCCCAGTTTGCTTGAGGATTGTTCATTTGTCCCATTAATTTAGTTGTCTTAAAAAGTGGGAGGACTGTAAACAAACCACCGTTATTGCGCCACAGTTCTCCATTAAATTCAAGCTGAAATGATGCAATTTAAGCCCATCTTGTTCCTTCTGTTTCAAATCCATTGCTGTGGTGTTTAGAGCCATAAAAATGACAATTTTGTCCGTGTCCCAATATATATGGACCGTACTCAGTGTGCACCTCAGGTTAAAGGCGATGCATGGCATTCACACAGCGGACAACAACGGGAGATGGAGGCAGAATAAACAGGTCAGCCAAAGCGTCATATGGTCTCCATCTGCTCTCAGTGCGTAACAGCCTGTTTTAAGCAGAATCCTGAAGATTGCACTAATTAATGTCACGAGGACAACGCAACCTTGTTTTTTTTCCGCTTTTGTTTTGTTTTGTTTTGGTGAACCGTGTACAGTACTCTACATGTTTATGCATGTCCTTAAAGGACATCTTCCCTGCAGAAGTGCACGTCGGACATGCATTCAGATGAAAACGCCCGTGCTTCATTTGAAACATGAGTTCTAAATTGTTGACGGGGCATTTTAAGATCTCAGTCTGAGGCGAGATCATAAAAAAAGAGAGCTCCACGTGGACGGGATCAGTCACCTTGGCACTGTGTTCAGTGGGCCATAAGCACAAATGGAGATAGTATTTTTTAACTGAGACAGCGGGAGTCTAATGACACTTGGCTGGGGAATTAAGAGCTTGAATCGCTCCGGCGATAAAAAAGTACAGGGAAAGGACCAAAAGCATATGTCCCCAAACACTTTTGGGAACATGTTTTCTTTTTTCTTTTCTTTTTTAAAAAAAAATATTTATTTATTTATTTATTTCTCTATTTATTTATTTTATCTGGAACAGAGCTTGTGGCGCTGAGAGGCCGCAGCACCTTTTCCATCATTTTAAGCCAGAGGGGGAATTTCATCTCTCTCCAGTTTTCTTTCCAAGGACATTTGTCATTGAACACTCTACAAAAGTTTCTGCCAAAAAGACTCTTGTAAAACAAAACAAGACAAGAGTAGTGAGGAAAAGTCTGTTTCCGGTGAAAGAACAAGCCAGGCACGCTCTTAAAAGGCTGGGGACAAAGGAAGTTTTTGTATTTTTTGGGGGGTGGGGGTGGGGGGGGGGGTTGTTGGCTCTGTAACAGTGCTGTGTGTAGCTCATGAGGTGTCATTTGCATATAGGCAGGAACACACTTTTGAACCCTTTCAATGCACCAAACTTCAAAATGTGCTAATGTGCTACATAATAGGCACTGTCATGATTATTTTTGCGATAACTCATCAGGAAGGCAAGACTAACCTTTTCTTAAAACGGCCTAAAGTCAGCGTGCGTCCCCAATTAGCGGGCCAAGAATTCAACCCGTTGTGAGCTCTCCTTCAGAATGAGAGTCGACATCCAAGGATCAAAACGTGATGTGGCTATGAATGTTCGGCCGCCACGAGACGTCGAGATTTACTGTACTACCAATCACAGCAAGGCTGTTTTCATATTCACGTTAAAGAGAACAGTAATTCAATCAGAGCAAAGGTTATTTAAATATTGAATATCAATGAGAAATCCAGCCGTCTCATCTGCCAGGTGTTTTTGAACAACTAGAATAGCTTGAAAAGTGCATTCTGGGCATTTCAGACTCAAGTTGTCTTGCAAACCTCATAGAAGGATAGCCCCCCCGAGAAAAAAAAAATAAAAACGTGAGGCATGGGGCCCTCAAGAAATGCTCTCATGGTTTCAGGAACTAAGACCAACATTTTCTCTTTCTTCCACGAAGGCTGAAAAAGTGGCTCGTTGAAGAGTAAATATTTACACCCATGTTTTGTAAGTGCCATCATTTTATGTGTACAGTGTATAGACGTCATCAAGCTCAACATGTCCACTCTGCCGTAGGGAGACATTCATTTGCATACAACTCTTTCAGACCTTGAAATATACAACATTTGAGAAACGGGAAACAGTCAGCTTGATGAAGTGAAGGTCCCCCATGTGCTCATTCACTGCCAACATTAGCCAAAAATGTCCACCTTGCCACCGGTCAGCACGCGCCCGTTTTGCTGTTTGCAGGCAGTTCAAGTGCGGGAGCTTGACCAACATGCATTTCAAACGGCATAATCTCTCAATGCAATACAATTGAAGTTCAATGGAAAATCTCAGCATTTTGGCATGAAACAGGAAAGTCTCAAAGGCACATTTGTCACTGTGAGCAGATCAAACATTCCGCTGCTTTACAGTCACGCATGTGGAAAGTGCTGTTTGTATGACCAAAAAATTGTGAAGTAAATCAGGAAACCTGCCCAACCCACAAACAAACATAAAATAAATCCAGTGCGTGTCAGACATGTTCATACCTCTCTGTGTCACCAAAATAGACTTGTTAAAGCAGCGTGTAAAGATGTCGGCAAGATATGGGCTACCGCGAGCAGCAAACGTGTGACAGGAGTTTCATTTGGTAGTGGGCGCCCCAGCAGAACCGTCGCGCACGCACGAATAGCACAAACAGCACAAACACACAAAGTCAGTCAAGAATGTGACACGAGCGATCAGGAACTTGGCGCTCTGCAGCTTTGCAGCAAATAATTAAGTGGCATTTCTGGGCGCGCTGATAAAAGACGTCTTAAAAATTCCTTACAATTTCCCCCTCGCCTGATATTTCCGTGGAGCAAAATGTTCTTTCTCGGCTCCTAAGCAAGGGTTTCGTCTAAGATGAAAGATTTAGACATTTGCATGAGGCTCTGAACTAAGACTTAGCAAAAGTGCACAGCTGCTCTGCTGTTCTGAGCGGTGTGGGTGGACCGGGGATCCACTGCTGTGTTTTTCTCGCATCATTATTCTCGCCTTTTTTCTTCCCCGCTTCTCACTCCTCAGCTCTGTGACTCAGGCGTAGTGGGGATATAAACAAAAGGAGGTTTGCACTCCTTCACTTTAAAATATACATCAGCGGTGGCACGTCCACACGATAATGCAGCAGGTTATGGGCTAAATGCACTAAGCCGCAACGTAACCGCCTTCCTTCACTCGTGGAAAGGCTGTCGGATCTCGTAGCGCCACAGAGAGCGCCAGAGAGGCGCAAGAAGGCGGACGGAAGAAACGGCCTTGTGTTTGTTCGACTGAAATCGGCCTCCATCTTTGTCACTCCGAGTTGAATGATTTTGGCCAAGCTCAAATCCATAAAATGTGCCCAGATGGCTACTGAGATGGGACAACGGATTTTCAATCAATTTAATGTATCTTCACTTCGATAATGCCCACTGAAATGCTGCACACAGACAGTCGCTCCCTCATCTTGCACTGCTGCCATAGCGACAGGGTTGGAGGCTTTGTAGCCTTTATCTCCCTGACAGAAGTTTGTCTTCACGCAATTGAAGAGAAATGTGCCTTGTTAAAACCGCTCACAGTGCTGTTTGAAATTATAAAGTTTGAAATGATTCGCAAATAACATTTAAAATGAGATAAATCAATCTCACGGCACAAAATGAATTTGTTCCAGCCACCCAACAAATAAATGTTTTAAATGGGAAAAATACCACTCTATAGTACAGTACTCATAAAAAACATACGGTAATGACATAATTAAAAAGAATACAAATAATCTAACAGTTTTTCATAACAATTGGCTCTGCTTTGTGTGGATGATCATGTGACCTAACCTGAGAAAAGGTTAGCAGTCGGGATAGTCCGATCGATCGTTTGCCGATAATTATCGGTCGATATTCGTGAAGAGGTCGGTGAATTTGATCAAAGCCTCTCCAGGCTGATGTGTATATAATTGTTCTGGTAAGGGATTAAAATATTTTTCCCAAAGTGTTTCTCTTCTTTACCTATGACTTGTTTTTGGAAAATAACTATACGCATGTTCCTGTCTCTACATTCCATGAATGTTTACCAGAAATGCATGACACATCACCAGTAATGTCGACGAATTGACATGGGTGTCAGCATTTAAATATGACAAACATTCAACTGTTGGTAACAGAAACACAAGGAATAACGTCCTTGAGGCTAGATCATATGACGTGCCTGTGGAGTGTTGCTGCATTCTGTTCATCGGCGTCACAACAAGAAAAAAGAAAAAAAAATCAAGGATGGATGGTCCGTAAGGATAGCAAAAGTTTTGGCATGGCCCCCCCAAAAAAGAATAAAAATCATCCCCATAAAATCGGTAGTTGTAGCTCTAAAATGGAAAATTTTTACACCGAAATCACATCATCGGTATCAGTGTCAAGAACGTCATTTCTACGTCACACACAGGCGGCGTACAAGGCGACACGCAGCCAAATAAATAAAAACAACACAACAGACACACACGCACAGCGGGGTGATTGATGAAATTAAAACAATACCAGACACAGCTCATTGAGGTCTGTGGGACTGAGAGATATACCACGCCATTTTATTTTTTTCTGAATTTGGTTTCCATCCTCCAAGCCTGCTCATTTTGTTGGTCATCCTGGCCGCGAAAGGAAGCCGGCTGCTTTGTTTACCTTTTGGTTCCACAGACCGCAATAACATTGTCCCATATGGTTTTTATTTCACCAATCACCACACATCGTGTGTGTGTGACGAATTGACATGGGTGTCAGCATTTAAATATGACAAACATTCAACTGTTGGTAACAGAAACACAAGGAATAACGTCCTTGAGGCTAGATCATATGACGTGCCTGTGGAGTGTTGCTGCATTCTGTTCATCGGCGTCACAACAAGAAAAAAGAAAAAAAAATCAAGGATGGATGGTCCGTAAGGATAGCAAAAGTTTTGGCATGGCCCCCCCAAAAAAGAATAAAAATCATCCCCATAAAATCGGTAGTTGTAGCTCTAAAATGGAAAATTTTTACACCGAAATCACATCATCGGTATCAGTGTCAAGAACGTCATTTCTACGTCACACACAGGCGGCGTACAAGGCGACACGCAGCCAAATAAATAAAAACAACACAACAGACACACACGCACAGCGGGGTGATTGATGAAATTAAAACAATACCAGACACAGCTCATTGAGGTCTGTGGGACTGAGAGATATACCACGCCATTTTATTTTTTTCTGAATTTGGTTTCCATCCTCCAAGCCTGCTCATTTTGTTGGTCATCCTGGCCGCGAAAGGAAGCCGGCTGCTTTGTTTACCTTTTGGTTCCACAGACCGCAATAACATTGTCCCATATGGTTTTTATTTCACCAATCACCACACATCGTGTGTGTGTGTGTGTGTGTGTGTGTGTGTGTGTGTTTGAACTTTATTTGGCAGTGTGCCTACTTGTGCTGTGCTTGCGTGTGCCATAAAAAGTCCGTTCTGGACGCTGATTGGTTGTCGCCGGGCACAACGCTGTCAAAAGTTCGCTTCACTGACTGACGGACTTGATTGGGCAGAAATAATGACAAACAATAATGACGGACTGGCGGGCCCGCCGCTGGCGAGTGATGAACGTTGGAGCAGTGAAATCGACTCACGCGGCCACCATCGCTACTAGCCATGTGAACTGTTTTTTACTGCAAGTCTTAAAAAATTGTTGACGAATTTAGCAATGACAAAGCACGGTTCAAATAACGATGATGGAGTGATAGCTGACAGACTGGGTGGGCTAAATTTACCGGCACGTGCACCTCTGCCTGTATTGATTTTCATTCTCAATTCTTGCTAAAAGTTTAAGCTCATTGCTGTTTGCAGAGGTTCACGTGGTGAACTGTCCTGCAACTATATCAATTTCAACTCTATGCCCCCGTTCACATTGTCCCTGTGATTAACAGGGGACCAGTACAAGGTCAGCTAGGAGAGATTCCAGCTCCTCGCAGCACTATAAGCAGAAGAGCAAGCAGTGTTGTCAAGAATGGATTCTAATGGTTTGTTGTTACATCATTTATAGTGCGTTAATTTTACGATTTAGTCCATTTTCAATGGGATAAACAGGAAGAGCACCAACACACTATTTTTTATTTAGTTCATGCTGCGAATATTATTCTCACCACACATACTCCACATAACATTTGTCATAGGGGAGAGTTATTTTAATGCCAGGCGCAGTTGAGCTGCTGTGCGCACCTCTCAAAGTAGGCCAGTTTGGGCAAACTAATTCACATACTTCTTTTGAATTTTTATTTTTTTTTTTGAAGAGCTCTTTCTGATCGAGACCATTTTCTAAGGACACAGTGTTCTTCAGATGAGCTTCTAATGATCACCGGCTGACACACCAGAACATCTGTAAAGACGCTAGTCTCTCTTGCCTCCGAGTCGCCTTCTATACGGCTCTCTCCTTCCACTGGCTGTTGCCCTGCAGTGCAGATGTCATTAATAGCCACTGGCATTAATGGTTAAGTATGTCATACTCTGTATGGGCCTGAAAAATGCAGAAGATCAAGAGCAGGGACACCCAGACAACATCAAATAATCCTGAAATATTACACAGAGCTGGAACTATTGACACACTTTTCTGAAAATATTTTCCCAAGACTGGCCAATATTATTACATTTCTGCAATTACTATTTTGGACTGATTTGTGTATATACTAGGGACAGAAAATAGCGTTCTGGTTTCAGTCTTGGTGCCGATACTGCACACCTGTACTTGTAAAAACGCTCAGATACGACTTCACCAGGCTGACATACAGTCAACCTTCAGGGTAGGAGCCAAGCCAGCTGTGTGGCGTTACCTTCAGGATGCGGATGCCACTTTAGGCGACTGCGAGTTGTGTATTGTAATACAGATGACAAACTCTGCTTGGGCGGCAAAGGAGATGTCTGGCATTCGGCAGGTACCAAGTTTTGTGAGCCCAAGATTTACAGTAACTTTTTGTATTCTCAAGAAGCAGCCTTGTACTCGCATTCATTTTTAATCACTTCATTTGGTAGTTGACACACATTGTACATCGGTAACGCGACGTCCAAATTCTTACTCAAACATATCCACCAGACGCTACATTCTTCTTCGTCCCTTATTTTTGTCTTAGCTGCTCTTTTAGACTGGTGTTCAGACAGAGCCACTGGAAAACTGAAATGCCCTTTTTTACAGGCAACATGTAAGTAAAACGTGTGACAAGACTTGAAGTTGGATGTTAAAATGTCAGTAATGACAATTGTTGATTGTAACTAAAGCCATGTTCAAGCAACGTTTGTGGTTTTTGAACATTTTGTTGAAATAGGAGACATTTTCATCACCATTACGAGATGTAATGGTGATGATATCAAGTATTGGTGCGCAAACTGAAGTACTTGGACTTGTATTCGGTCTGAAAAAAGTGGTTATGGAGCATCCCTCGTTTAGACCGTTCATGCAATCAAAACATACATGCCTCGTGTTTCAAACATTGACTTTTGGCAACACGACTAAGGAACAATTCGAAAGAGTCAAAGGCATGAGGAACAAGTAAATAAGAAGTGATTATGAATGTTGAAAGACTATTTCTGAACCCCCACAATCCTACGTGTTACAATGATTCTTTGCTGCTTGTTGCTACTTGTTGTTCGGAACATTTCGTAGAACAACTGTTTGTGCCTCAAAGCCGAATGAGGATTGGCATGAAGCAGTGACATGTGGGGAGGAGGTTTGTGACTGGTGAGGCACTCACTCCTCTGGAGTCGGACATAAAAATATGAACGCACAGTAGTATTGCTTAATTGAAACATTTGTTTTTAAATCTTCTGATCAACAACGTGATAGAAAGAAAAAAAAAAATAGTTCATAACACATCAAATGAATTGTTACTTTTTTGCTGATCTCTCTTTTTTTAAAGTAAATAGCATTTTGTCTTCCCTTTATATTGTGCCGAAAGCTCTAATGATAAAATTACCCATCATAATGTGTTACCGATCCGTGTGAAAGCCGTAAAAGAGTTTGACGAGTTATGATTAATTTACTGGAGCCAAACCCCAATAAAAGTGAATGGAAGCTTAACGAAAGTCTGC
Organism: Hippocampus comes; assembly: GCF_001891065.2. Classification (NCBI taxonomy): domain Eukaryota; kingdom Metazoa; phylum Chordata; class Actinopteri; order Syngnathiformes; family Syngnathidae; genus Hippocampus; species Hippocampus comes. The sequence goes on along the minus strand of NW_017805153.1, from coordinate 4,246,559 downwards.
AATTCGCTGAGGCTTCCGCTCGTAGTTACGTACCTCTATGGGAAGTGCGCCGCGCTTCTCAATCGCATTGCGTCAGCGGAGTTTGAGCAATGCCATCTGTCGGCAGCTGTACGGTACTTTCTTGACTCTTTCAGCCGCTTTTCTGGCCGATCAGAATGACTTAATACTGTCTGTCATTCCCATTCAGTAACTTAATTGAGACAGACTGTTTTGTGTGACCATGTGCAAAAGATGTGGGAGAAAACATATATACTGACAGTATAAAAGTGGAACAGGGAATGTCTCTTGGGTGACGGCATGCGCCAATAACTGCCTGCATCAATGAATACGTGCGTGGTCGTGTGAGGTATGAAGGATGCTATAACTCACACTTTTGCCTTCTTACGAATATATTGGAACAGGAAATATGCAAATTCAGCCATTTTACTGATTTCAATGATGAAATCATTGACATTATTGGATTGATAAAGAAAATCAATGGGAAAGCACAGACCAGAAAACTAAAATGGCAAATGATTTAACGCAATCCTTAGTTTGTTCTCTGCCTCCCTTGCCTGTCCTGACCGCACATCAATAGGTAAATGCAACCCACGGTAACATTATATTAGCAGTACCTGCTAATGTATTCAATCAAACATCATTTACGTGACGACAGAATGAGACTTTAAAGTTACTGATGGTAACTTTCAAGGAAAGTTTTGGTGGCCGTCTTGGCAACGCCCCCACGCTCCTGCATTAATGAAGAGCACCTTGACAAGGACATACAAACTTCATTTTAATTAAGAAAAAAGTGCGATGAGCCGTTTTCTTTCCGTTGCTGCTAATACCCATGCTGATGGGCGTTTTTTCCCCCAACATGTACCCTTAACCCAGCCATTAACCCATCTCTTTTCTACTGCTTACATGTCGGTTCATATTTAGTATTCGGTACATAAATATAAAGAAGTGAAAGTCAGCTGCTTCCAAGTCAAGATCATGTATTTTTCATGGCAGTATTGTCATCAAGTATTCAGCAGTGTAGCAAAGGTCAAAGCAGTGGGATCTTTTGTATATTAATCAACAAAAGCTTGTTTGACTTCAAAACTGTTTGTGGCGCCTCCATCAACGATGTCCTTGAAAGTCAGACTCACCGTTGAAGCTGGAATTGCGGATGTACTTGAGCAAAGTTTTTCCTTCGGCGGACTCCATCTGCGGACAGACGCCAGGGTGGTCGGGACACAAGTCCCTCTGCATGTTGTGCAGCGCGTGGGCCATGGCATACACCGCATCGATCACAAACTGCACCTTCCCTTCCTGCTCATACTTGGAGTCAATCCCGATGCGTTCTTGGCCTGTGGGAAGAGGACCAGGCGCTAGTAAATGCAGCACAAACCATGCGACGTTACGTCAGCGCCCGTTGTCGTCTCCGCTTTCAATTCCTTCCTCAGTTCCTTCCTCTGTTTATCATTTGCTGGCAGTACGTTTAAGTGTGATTTTGAGGGAATTACACCCAAAAGGGACAATGCGGCAGAGTCAATGAAGGAGACGTCTTTAGTTCCCAAACGCAGAAATTGCCAAATTTCAGGCTGCGCCGTTTGTGACTGAGCCAGTAGATTGCACTAATGTGCTGTTCTATATAGTAATGGGCTGCTAACAATGGGCCTCATTGGTGCCATCAACAAGGTGATAAAAATCACCATGAACTTTAGAAACACACTTCCCTGCACTGGCTTCGTGCTCTTTTACGCTGCACTGCCCTTTGACTATGGCTTGCTGTAAAGGTTTTGCCTCATGTCGTTCATAAACAGCATGAATATTTAAATGTCCAACCTGCCGCTGGATTCTTTCTTGTGACCAAACGTGTTGTTTTGCACTATCGGTGTTGGAAGATCCGGTGATGCCACTGACAGAATGTGACCGGCAACAACACCCGAAAAGGGCCCGGTTTACTAAGATCGCAGGTGGCGAGCGCTCAATTGCATGTTGAGCCAGATTGTGTGCGGCGTTGGTGGCCGTGTTGCATGTCGTTCAGGTTACGTGCACACAGCAGGACGTGATGGCCAATTCAGATTTGAGTTAAATCCAAACTTTTCACGCAATGGCGAGTATTGCTGACGTAAGTCTCGAGGCCCGAGCTTGCCGACTTTACCTACAATACTATTTGCTGAATAATGACATGAAAAAGGCACAGATGCTAATTGTTGTTTCGGTGAAGGATTATGTTTGACATGGAATGAAATAAAGTCAAATGCTAAAGTAAGACTGTTACTCTTCACAACTTTGCAGATTCAAAGGCAATCGTGACTGAGACACATTGATAGATTCCGACTGATATCCACAAACGAAAGAAGCCGGGGTCGTTTTTAAATCAAACAATGGAATTGTTCTGTCACATATGGACAAAAAAATATGAATTGACCTCGCTTACGAGGATTGCCATCTCCTAAGAATCCAAATAGTGGCCGCAAATTTGCATGTAGACAGATGGTAATGTGGATTTAGGAGGTCACAATAAATGTGAAAAATGGAGTCTGAAGTGATGGAACTGTGTTAGTGGAAGAGGCAAAGAAATGGCTACAGAAAAGAAATATATCGCTCCGGTGACTTTTGGGAAGTCAGCGACTGTACAAAAGCCATGTTTTATTTGATTTAACCTCACTCGAGTGCCTGTGAATTGAATGTGTCGTCGTGTTACCTGACATTCTATTCAAAATTCAGGACAACACACCACACAGCACACGATATTTAACGACGCAAAATCAGCCGTTGCAATTTGTCGCAGGTTTGATGAGTGCTAAATTAACCCAAATATTCCGGCACAGTGAACTGTGGGGCAATATTACCTGTTTGACAATCCTGAGCGCGCCAGCGCCAGGATCAGCTTGCACGTCGTTTGCGTGAGCCATCAAAATTGCACGTTTTTTCATGTGGACACCTTTTCTAAATCAGCCACAATGGCTCCTAGTGGCATGTTGTTACACTTGCAACATTCATTAATTCATTTTCCGATCCCCTTATCCTCACAAGGGTCGCGAGGGGTGCTGGAGCCTATCCCAGCTGTCTTCGGGCAGTCGGCAGGGGACACCCTGAACCGGTTGCCAGCCAATCGCAGGGCACACAGAGACAAACAACCATCCACGCCCACGCTCACACCTCGGGACAATTTGGAGTGTTCAATCAGCCTGCCATGCATGATTTTGGAATGTGGGAGGAAACCGGAGTACCCGGAGAAAACCCACGCAGAGAACATGCAAACTCCACACATGCAAACTCCACACAGGGAGGCCGGAGCTGGAATTGAACCCGGTACCTCTGCACTGTGAGGTCAATGCGCTAACCATTGGACCACTGGGCCGCCTACACTTGCAACATATTATCAAAAATTATTCTGTCTGATACAAACAAACATTGTACCGTCGGGAAAAGGAAACATCGGGCCTCAACACAAAAGTATCTGTATGATTTTGTTTGACTGCAGATGATAACGGGACGGGACGCAGCAGACTTGCTTAACAGGAGGTCAAAAACAATCATCGTTGACATTTCAGTCCATTACTCACAACTTCACATATTACAGCCAACAAGCATCAAAAAAAATAAGCATAGGGTGACCTATATGCACGCTCTTTCAATGCACAAGGTTCTTGTTCTGGATGTGACATTCACAAATAAGACCTGACTTGAGATATGAAGAAAGAAACTATCAAAACAGTCGCATGGCCTTCATCGTTACAAAAGGCATTCTTAGCTGGATCGAGAGAAGAATAAAAGTCATTTACAATAATTTCACGGTGGGTTTGTGGGGTGCGCGGCGTGGACGTGCATCTTTTATCTTTGACACATGATGAAATACCCCGCATGGTACATGAGAAAGGAAACCAAATCCTTGGGCAAACATTCATTTGTGATACAGCAGCCTAAGCGTCAATGTGTATGCGGGCAGGCAAGATTAATACAGCGTCCCACATTACCGTCATCACCCACATAGATAATGAATGTCGCACCATGCCTGTCAAACCGTTGGCACCCTGAGTTTAAGTAATATGAGCATGCATCACAACACTACCATTACAGCCACCACAAAGACGGTATTACAACAAATACGGGGGCATAATAAGTAGTCATTCTGCTTGCTGTCATTTCCACTGTAATTTCAAACCCAAATAAAGCGGACTCCTCCTGCCCAACTGAGCTGACTCCATCGCGAAGGGGCGCAGGGAATATAACGTGCGCTACTGAAAAACTTCAAGACGGATGTTTAGGAAGCAGGTCCTCGGGCGTGAGGCAAAATATTAATGAACGAGAGGACAGACACGCCCTGGGAAATTCAACAGGAATATCTTAAAATGAAGCGAAGGAACAAACAGCATACTGCTGCCAGCTTGCCCGCATACAGAACACATGACATGACGTCATTCTATTTCGTGACCAACTAGCGTCTTGAAAATCATTTATGAAAAAAATAAATGGCCGACCGCGTCCTAATGGGGAGAGCCGCACCTCCGTCACTGCCATGGCAACACTCAATCAACATTAGTGGTGTGTAATACCGGTGGGCCATCCAGGACACCCCCTTTAAATCCACGCATGCTCTCAATGCATACATTGCATCTGAAGCCTCTCTCTTTTGTTCGGCCGAGGCTTCTCATCATCAACTTTTCAACAAAGTGACTTCAAAGGAAATTACTCCTCAGTCACAAGGCGTTTCTTACATAGTGCTGTGCAAAAGACACGGCTGGCTTCCTTTTCATTGCATTCCTTTTGACAGAAAAAGTGACATAATTTAGGATTCCATTCCATTCAGGTTTTAGAGAAGCAGGTCCCTAGGAGTTCACATTTTTGTGTGTGTGTGTTTTTTTTTCTTAATTGTATTGCATTTTGTAGAGCTGTCGGGACCAATAATCATGGTCCAATCACGTCATTTTTAGCTAAGTGGCATTGGCTCATGCAGTGCTCTGTCGTGCAGAGAGGCTTGTGTTCAAAATTGGCGCACGCTTTTGTGCTGGTCCGCAGCTCATTAAGAAAAATCGAGGCACAGAGGGAGACATGGAAATAGTTTGCCTACGACTGACAGCCAGAGAAACTTAAAAGACATTAAGATAAGACAAGAAAATCTTTTCTTGTCCTTTTGTAATTTATCATTACAAACCAAACCAAGTCTGTGTGACGAAACGGCAACAGCAGACTTCAAAAAGCGACAGGTTAGCAAGTGTGATGCGTTGTAAGACATACCTTGAAATAGAAGTGTGAATTCTTTGTTGACATGCAAGCTTGTGCCCCAGTGGTTGCAATTAGCGAGTCAATTATTCAATAATGTTGTTTATGGATGAGCAGAGTTGAGAACTAAGCACCAATATATGTTCTGATTGTATTGCTGGGGATCTGACTCAATATTGGCTGATACTCAATACCACTGTTGTCAAACTCAAGGCCCGGGGGCCAGATCTGGCCCACCACATCATTTTATGTGGCCCGCGAAAGCAGATCAAACATGTCAACTTCCATGATCCTTTCTAAAATGTCAACGAAAATTTTACATTCTCATATGTAATAAATAAGATATATTCTATAAGCACTTTCTTGTTACCAAACCCCTCATGATAGTAACTTAAACAATAGTTCAATCAACAGTTATGCGTGACTTCTCTATTTGGTTTCAGTCATCACGGCCCTCCAGGTGAAATGGTAACTAAAATGTGGCCCGGGCCATAAATGAGTTTGACACCCCTGCTCAAGACCAAGTGATTTGACTGAGTGGGGCGCAAAAAAAAAAAAAAGTGGTCGGCACATCCCTGCTATTTAATAGAATATACTTAACTTTCTCTAAGACAGCTTAAAAACCGGTTCTGAGGTCCATTTCACAGCATGTTATAGAAGTATAACTATGCATAAACCTGATAATCTACAAATGCTGCGTTCAAAAGAAATTGCGTGAAAGATATCAATTAAAACTATTTGCTGTTTTGATGTGACATTGTAGTGTATTAGAATGTTGGGGATTCATTGTAGACATTTTCAGGGTGCTTTAAAATGGTCTTTTCTCAACCCCCCCCAAAAAAAACAATATATATTTTTTAACGATTGTTAGAGTATCGTCTTTAAAAGATGCATTGTAATAACAACAAAGGCAATGATGGATATATACATTGTCGCATGCTGACCTAATTCAAATGAATATGTATGCCATCCACGATGAGAGGGACTAATATGATGAACTACTTCCTGTCCTTGGCGACGCACAGAAGCAGAAAAGACACACTGCACAATAAATTCTTAAAGGAATCAAATCCACACTTCCAAGTGAAACATTGACGTCAACCTGACACATATCAATTATTCAAGGCACCAAATGATCATGATAATGTGGATAAACAGCCTGCCGCAGTCACCGGGGAACGGAAAGAAAACGTCCAGAAGAGTTGCAGGATATTTGTCACAGGAGCAGGCGACGTAACTATAATATGACCAAGGCACGTGATGTGATGCGTTCTTATTATTCCAGTAATAACTCTGCGTCAACCCCCCCGGGCACAAACATTTCGGCTGCATTGAGAGGGAGCCAATAGAATGTCAGTGCTTTATCTGCAGCTTCTAATGCAAAGCAGCTTTGAACGATTACAGCCAAAATGGTAATTACGATTATATTTTATCGATATCAAAATCATGAGTCACAATTATTCATTGTCTCAGGGAAAACATTTGTATTTTTATTGCACCATTTTTCAACAAACAAACTGTCAATAGTTTTCATCGCAACGTGAGACTTTATAATGAATGGATTATCATTTTAGAATGACAAATGAAAAGTCTCTCATCCAATCCACAGTATTGACTTTAGTCTCCCGCGGCAAGGTGTGCTCACTTGTTCATTGAGGCAGCTTAAGGGAGCCTTAGCCATGCTTTTGGCCCCGGTGGTTGGTTGATTACTGGTTGAAGACGTTATTGATTAAATATGCAGCAGAGCCTGCATTTTAAATGTAAATATTGCTGACGATCACTTTAATTTAATCGCGGCGGCGAAAATTACAATTAGAATTCCGAATTAATTTCACAGCCCTCATGCAAAATCATGCCAAACTCAAAACGTGAAACATGACAAAAAGGTGTATATATACACACACAACACACACACACACGCACGCACGCACGCACGCACGCACGCACGCACGCACGCACACACACACACACTTGATTAGTCTTTCATTTCAGACAGCCGTTGCTGTGATTGTGTGTTGCAGAAACAATAGCAGGTACCTGTGCATTTACGACTGGTGTCTTCTTTCTTGGATGCGCTGAGAAGCCTGCAGTCAAAGTTCTCCTCCCAGAATTCAGCAAACCAAACGTTCCTACGATTGTTCTCCAGGGTGAGCGCAGTAAAGTATTCATCAAACCCTGGGAAGAGAGGAAAGAAGAGCGAGCCTCAGTTCCGGCCCAATTATGGTCCAATTCATACCTGCGGGAAATGAAATGCAGCAGTGCGGTGGTGACAGAACGGTTCTGGCCAGCAGGTATTGGCGGTTGCTGGTTAGCAAGCGCCACCTCATCAAACTTTGACTGGCTGTCTATTTTTCTTTTTAAGCCCTATGAAACTCAAATCACTTTCGTCTTCTTGGAAAGTGCACTAATTAAATAAATAAAAAACTCAATAATAGAGGCTGCAAAATGAATAGCACGGGAAGTATAAATGGTGCCACAGCCTCTTGCCTGGAGCTGAAAAGCCCCGATGGTACTGAAGTGGTTCCTTCACCTCACCTAAGCTGCCGGCGATGGGTGAAAGCATGCGCAGCGTATTAAAGTTAGGGTTATTTTCACTTTTTTTAATGGAGCGTTTTCATGACAGAAAGGCTGTTACAACCAAGGGCTCTCTTTTTCAGAGCAACTTTTTCCACCGATTGTGGCTCAAAATCCTAAAATGACAGAATCGACAATGGCTCTTTTCCCATCACTTGGATCACAAAGATATTTCTGCATTTAATTTCACACATTCAAGTCTCTGTTGGCTTCCTCATTATTGTGTCATACATCATCTGAGGCGTGGGTGGGAACGACTAATGGAACCCGGATGATTCATATCAATTTCTTTTCAGAAGACCGCTGACTGACGATGACAAAGTGGACTGATCTTAACCTTACGCACCCCCGCAGCGCACATTTGTCCTGGCCAGGCGTCACCTAATTAAAGAAAAAAGCAAAGGGATCTTCAATTCCAATGATTCATGGCTCTTGTAGGATGCAATACATAATGCCCCCTGCTGAGAATGTTCCTTTTCCCCGCCATATGTGTCAGTCCTCTGTCAAAGGTGGGCAAATGTCATTTTTCTTTATTTTAAAATAACCTTCATTACAGGCAGAGGTAATGAGAGTCGCACTTGTGGAGAGATTACAGTTTGCTGGAGAAATAATCAGCAGTGAAATACCGCCAAATAGCCAATAATACGCAATGGCGTGACGATGCAAAAAGATTTACGACCGTATTGCATGAAAGCAACTCTGACAAGTACGATTTATCCATAAAGTTACTAAAGTAAAAGTAAGTGAGCAAATGTACTCGAGCTCGTCGCAACCTACCTGTGACTATAGGCCATGACAAATGCCATTTGATTCATCGGAATTTTTCAGAGACAACATTTAAGCTACGCATGCCCGTTGCTAATGGCGTGGAAGCAAATTAGACGAACCTCAAGCTAAATGTCAGTTAAAAAAAGTTACTCCGAAGCAACAGTGAGCAACGTGACCTTGGCCTCCCTCCTCCTAGCCAAATAGACAGTATTTGCATCAAGGACATCGGCGCTCTCTGAGGACTGTGCAACGTCACTGGAGGAAATTGCCAGCTGAAGCAGAAATAGATGAGACCTGTCTGGCAATCAGGGTGTCGAGTAGGTAAATCGACATATTGTATTTTATCGCAAAGTCTGTCTTAAAGTGCACGAAATGTCTTGCAATCAATCTCTCGTTGTGTAGAGGAATTATATGCTAATGTTTGAGTTTGTTTTTCATGGGAGAGACGATCGTCCAGATATGTGATGTGAAGTCGTGCCTTTCAAGCTGTTCTAGACATGCAATCATGTCTTGTGAGGGCTTATCATATAAAGCTGATACCACGAGTAAACTATACATCTTTCAACGGCTTTCACTGTTTTCCCAAGCAGCCTGTGATAAAAACAATAACAACAAAAAGGCAACACGCAACCAGCCTCAAGACGTATAGTACCGTTAATACTCAAATGTACATTTATAGCTAGCAAAAGGGCAAAAGAGAGGCGATTTTAGCCTCAGTTTTTGGCAAGGACTCGGTCACTACTTACTGCACTTTTAATCGGCCTTGCTATAAGGTACACAAACTAATTACGCCCAATTTATAAAGCCTTCATAAATGTACTGACTGAAAAGTGATACCTAGTAGAGCTATAATTACACCCACCATTGTAAGCCTGTTGTTTAATTAATAATGGACCGCTCTAATAGCGTTGGTCAAAAATTAACAGTACTAATTTCTGATACAGCTCTTGCATTGAATCTTATTAGTCTGAATGTGGTATTAAAACTATACCTTACCATAAATTAGAAGCCGGGTTGGCATATATGAATTTCAGAAAGTTCAAAAGTTCAAAGAAAAAATATATTCCGTGACACATTACTTTCAACTCCAGTGTGTACTTGTCAAAGGCTGCGAAGCAGACACGAGGACTTAAATTCTTACGATAGTGCAGACCTCATCTCACATGATAATGCCAACTGGAGTATCACCAAGCTCATCTTTCCAAAGTTTATGTGATGATTTCAAATCTTTTGCAATCCCTCAACAAGGCACACATGTTTAGTCTTCATTATCTGTAATTAAATAGATAAAAAAATGGAGGAGTCTGAAGGGCTGGTCCCATCGAGTGAAATGTCGCGACGCTAACGATGCATGCGTGGTGCGCTGTGGCAGGACGTGTTCCTACCTTTAATGGAAGAGCGCTTGGGCAGTATGGTGATGGCGCCCACTGCTACCTCCTCCAGGTGGTGGATGGGACTGCTTTTGGCGCCCCAGCTGTCCGATCCAATCCACAGAAAATGGCCCACATGATTGGCCCTCTTCGTGGCATTGAGGACTCCCCTGCAAGGACATTTGGCTTAGACAGCGTGCGTGTGGAATTCAACCGCCACCCATCCATCCGTCCGTTTTCTCTACAGCTTCTTCTCATTGGGATCTCGCGTGTGTTGGAGCCTATCGCAGCCAGAGGTGGGTAAACCCTGCACCAAGGTCATATGAAAAGAAAGTCTGCATGCGCTTTGAACTAAATTCAATTCATGCCACACGCCTTTCGGACACCATGGTGTGACCCACCGCCTCCGTTTCCTCTCGATTTGTAGTGCAATGAATCAAAATGGAGAAATAGGTTAATGCGCGAATCCTAAACAGCTATTTGATCCTGAACCGAGCTGCCAAAGGCTACACATCGGGCTGTGGCTGTGGCAGTTCAGGGTCCTGCTTCTTGAAGTATGAGGGGAACTCGAAGACAACAGGTAACTATTCCATCTGATCATCATGAAAGGGGGATTCCCTCGAACGTGGCGCTTTTTCAAGGTTTGTCATTTTGCAAACTCAACACAGGATTGTCCAACTTCAGAACTGTAAGGTGGCTGTGATCAGTCGATTGTTGACGCCTATGCCACTTATTAATCACACATTTCTTGTGTTTTTACTTAAAAAAACAACAACAACAGAAAAAGCAAGTACAGTACTGTAGCAAATATTTGTGTGTTCTTGGAGGTGACACTTCCCTACGGGGAAGTGTAATTGACAACAAATCTGCGCTGCGCTCTTGTGATCTGTATTCCCTGTGTACGTCTTCTGGTGTTTGCAAAGGCATGTTTGTGTAACAGACGTGCTGCATGCATGGAAAATCTTTGCCTCTGGCTTGTCTTCTGGAGCTGCCACTCAGAGATTAAGGAGTGGAACATGGCAAGTCATCGGTACGCCTGAGCGGCAAGGAGGACACCGCCATGCGCGGCGCTGCTCACCGTATGTCTTCTTCATTGGCGAAGATGACGACTGCCCTGGAGTGCTGAGTTTCCAGCAGTTGTTGGATGGCCTTGTCATAATCCTCCATCTTGGGGTTGTGCGGGATTTTCAATGACTGGGCAACGCAGATTCCACCTAATAAATGGAGAGAGTTTAAAAAACGATAAGGCATCGGGTAGAGCCTCTGCTATTCTGTCACAGATTTATGAATACACGCAAAAGGCCTTGGGCCACAACAGCTTCTTATGTGAAAATTCTTCCCAAATAAAAGGGAAGGACAGCAGAAATAATGTGGAGAAGTATTGGAGCTTCGCAATGATTAAACAACATGCATAACACTCACTCAACAGTCACAATATTAGGTACACCTGTCACTATCATCTCATACAAAGGTTTCTATTTAAGGGCCACAATGGATTTTTAAAAAAGAGATGGCTGGGCCGGGTGAGATTTACAAGGAATGATAAAGCATTCAAATCTGTAAAATATCAATGGCTTCAGGCTGAATCCTTGCTCCTCCAGAATCATTACTTTTTGGGAGACTCACAAAAATGCGTCCGGGTGAACACGTGTGTTCACCTGGTTACCGTGCGTCGTGAAAGACAGCAAGCCATTTTATTTCAGTCAATCAATTGTAAAAAGAGCACACACACATGTGGACTGATCAATATTAGAGATTTCTGAAAAAAATTCAATTCGAAAATTTACCAAAATTGGTCAAAGGGGGGCCTGCGATATGCAAACATACGTCATCCATTCATCCATTGTTTCAACTGCTTACCGTACACAATAAATCAATATATTATAATCTATGTGAAGTTGTATATATTTATTTGGTATCTCAAATGATTTTGTTCTTATAATTTATATTCAATTAATAAGTTGTGGGACGGAGGTCAACTGGTTCGCACGCCGACCTCACAGTGCAGAGATGCAGGGTTCAATTCCGACCCCGGCCATCCTGTGTGGAGTCTCCATGTTCTCTCCGTGCCTGTACAGGTTTTATCCTGGACACTCCGGTTTCCTCCCACATTCCAAAAACATGCATGGTGGGTTGATTGGGCACTCTAAATTGTGTGATTGTCGTGTGACTGTGACCGCGAATGGTTGTTCGTCTCTGTGTGCCCTGCAATTGGCTGGCAGCCAGCCCAGGGTGTACCCCTACTGCCCCAAGACAGCTGGGATAGACTCCAGCATTCCCGGCACCTTTGTGAGGATAAGCGGATTAGAAAATGGATGGATGGATCATAAATTATGTGAATACTTGACTCAGCTTTACTTATGCAGTATAGTGCTTTCATAATCGCCGCATCTGTGACAAAGAATGAAATAACACTGGTCAATAGCAAATGTTTTACCGATAAAAGCTTGCGCAATGTGGATTTTACCATGCATTAATTTATAGCTGAGATTTCAAAACACAAAATCCACTATTTGCCAAACCTAACCCTTAAGCCATACATCTTACTAAATATATTACGATATGTTACATACAATTATTGTCATTATTATTATTATTATTATTATCATTATTAGTAGTAGTAGTAGTAGTAGTCATAGTAGTCATATGTAAAACTGATGTGCAACAGAAAAAAACAAGGACAAATTTGGAAACGGTGCAAAAAAGTCAGCTATAAAGGTTTAATTGTATCTCTGATTGAAAAATGTCGACCAGTGTAATTAATTAAGCATTACATTTAATTTAATTGGAACTAATAAAGAAATGGTTTTATAAAATGAGTGTCAAATGAATATGTAAAATGATTTTACGAGCTCCACTGCATTTTTTTTTTTTTTTCCAAAAAAGCAATTAACTATGTACTTTTCGAGAAAACAAATACAGTACATCTATATTTTTGGAACGTTTGAAAGTGAATGTAAAAACACATTTTAATCAGTTTCAGAGGAAAATTCTAAGTGAATGCAGGAAATGAAAAGGACTCCAGATTGAGAAATAGTTTCCATTTTAGTTCTACGGTGTGTGCGCTTGATATTAATGTTCTATTCAAATCCAATAATAGCAATCATTTCATCGTCAAAATAGTGGACTTGGCCTGTCTGCATTTTCAGATTCATGGGCAAGACGTGAAATGGGTCAGCAAGCAGCCAAGCTAACCTCCGATTGCGCAATCTCCCACTAACTGGGTTGTGAAGGCTAGTCACTGGCAAGTGCCTACAAAAAAAAAATAAGCATGAGGTGGAGCAAGCACCGATGAGCCACAACAGCGTAGGAAAGCCCACGAACAAGAGCACGTAGGTTCAAATCGCTGCCGTTCTTCTCAGCAGAGATGTGACATCTGTTAAAATTTAGCTGCATACAAACATGCATGACATTAATAATTTCATAGAACTGGAAATGGGATCTGGAAGTGACCAAGGAAGACCAACACTGGTGAAGAACTACTTTCAACATCAAGTCAGAGAGTAACTCGTTCTTTTTCAAACGATTGATACACACGTAAGGACCGGCACCATTTAGTGCAGTCATTTAACAAGTGGCATATTGAATACCGCTAGGTGAGGAATTATCAGATTGCGATTGTTCCCAAATATTTTTGTGTTTGTTTTTTTTTTTTGGTTTTTTTTTTTACCAGTTTGTAATGCCACCACCACTCTGATTTGGAAATCTGACATTTATGTCAGTGTGTGACCAGGCACGAACCTCAGCACAACTCACTGCTTTGCCGAGCCCTAACCTCGTGACAAGAGCTGCTGTTGAAATTCTTCCATTTGGATTGATAATAATTGATTGATAAATACAACAATGTTTTTTTTTTTTATACATGTTTCTGTGTTCGGTGTCACACTATAATAATAATAATAATAATAATAATAATATACATTTTATTTGTGGGTGCCTTTCTAAGCACTCAAGGACACCTTATAACAAGCAGTTAAAAACACAAATACAATGTTAAAAACAACATCAAATAAAATAAGATAAAATAAAACAAAATAGAGATAATGGATTTATGGTCAGAGTGAATAAGCTTGTCTAAACAGATGTGTTTTGAGGCTGGATTTGAAATGTGTTAATGAGTCTAGGTCACTACCGCATTTCCTCATACTAGAATCCTATTATAATGAATTGCCCCTCCCTTGCATCTGAATAATGCACACACCTCACAGTATGCTGCACAAAACCGATGCAAATTACCACTACAGCATTGTAATGAACATATTGCTAACCTAATTGTCATTGTTAATTGTTCATACAGCTATTGTCTTGTTTGCGCGGGTGCATCTAATAAATTGTCTTGTGTATGATGTTTTTCTTTCCTTTTCTTTAATCACGATTTGGCAGTGACCGACAAAGCAGAGCGACACGCAGTAAATCACACACCACACCTGATTCGGTGCCAAGATCTTTTGCACAAGTGAGAGGGATAAAACAATATCCGTGACAACAAATCCAATAATCCTCACCAACAGGGACATAAAGTTACAGATTTTATGTTATGGATTTGTCATTGCCTTTTTATTGAAAGACATTATCTGATGGCGGACCCTCATCCGATCGCCTCATACGTGCAGTAATCACAAAGAGAATACGAACGCTGACAATAAATCATTTTTTGACAGGTCACCGCTAATCAGTTTTCACACGATCAAGGGTATTGGCCACATACACTCTGTGTCCTTCGTTAATGGGCAGCCACACTTCTGGAAGCACACGTTGTCACAAACTACCATTTGTTATGGACTAAGAGAGCAATAATGGGTTCATGTAAAAGGCTTCTAAACAAATAATGCAATCACCTGTGGGATTGTACCACCATGGGTCCTCTTGGTCAGCAGCTTGCCTTCTAAATCAACAGCGAGCATTACCAAAACCAATTAAAATTTCTCCCACTCAAGTAACTTAATAGCCTAGCCAACATCTCAGTTTGCGTTTCTCTGAGTAGACAGATAAATGGAAGTAAACTCCTAATTGCCAGTCTCCTCTGGCTCATTACTTTGATACAAACCGTTTTGGGCTGGCAGACCGTGCATCTGCAGTCCGGGTGCTTTTTTCGTACGGCAGCCGTAACAAAATGACAATTTCTGAACTCTGCCTCTTTCTACAAATCGACAGGCATGGGCTTTTTTTTCTTTCTTAAAGAACAGATTCCGTAAGTGCCTAGAGACCTGTGGGATGACTGCTGTTATCCCCCTAAGTGGACTAAACCTAAACATAGGGAGCCCGCCAATGTGTTTGGCTCTTGCTTAAGGGCTCGCAGCATCCTGTTAAATGGAAACGAGCTCGGTGTCATTTGCGCCGAAAAGTCAGTGTTGTAGGTCTCCCAGGGATGACGCGAAAACTCAGCCTCTGCAAAGAGATTACAGTTGAAAGCTCATATTATGACAGCAGAGGCACTCAACATCTGATTCTAGCCCATTTGTTGCACCTTTCTTGCAATGGCCAATCTCTCTGCAGGTTGTTATCATAGCCATTCACTCCACAAGCAAAAAAAAAAAAGAAAAACCCAGAAAACCATCATATTATACTGAGAGCTCAGGTCTCATGAAAAAGCATTAAGTCCATAATGACAAAAACTCCGCTAGTCCGCAGTGCAGAGTTATGGTTCTATAACAGCCATGAACCAAAATATATTACAGCTCGCATTGGTCAATAATGCAGAATGAGAGAGAGCGCTGCAAGGACTGATCAAGTTTAGAAGCCGATCTCGTTTTTTGAGTGGACTGTTGTGGGCCAGCTGTTGCGTCTAAATTATTGAATGGCTGCGGAACACCTCGTCCGTCTGTCCGTCTGCCAAGTAGTCCGAGAGGCAGGCCTGATGAAAATTCAAGTGCCGTATCTGTACTTGCAGAGTGCTGGGGTGTATGTCGGACCACCTCTGCCTGTCACTGCAAGGAGAAAGGGGAAAGGGAGTCCTGGGTGCTGACAGACGGCTGGAAAAAAGGGCCCTCTGTCTAAACTGAGCAGGCTGATGTAAGAAATGTCAACTTTCCCGGCCTCACGCCGTCTTCCAAGTTTTCCTCACCGTGATACGATTTTCGGTCAGCCAGAAATGGGAACGATCGTTTTAAGTCACAAGAAAACGCTTCACTAAATATTTGAATAGGGATCCGAAATATTGGACACATTGAAAACAATTTTCAATCCTCTTAACCCGTTCACTCCCAAATGTTTTTCCGACACATGAACATCAAAATCAGGTGTCATCGGTTGCCCTTTCAAAGTGATCAATCATCATAATTATAAGAAATAAAAACATTTTGTACAAGTCGTAGAACAAAGGGGTAGATTTCCTTGTGAAAAACTATTTTGAATTACTCTAACAATCAGTCACTACGGTAAGAGATCCTACATTTAATATTTCGATGGAGGCCTGCATACAATGGATGACAAAAACATACCTCTGAACATGTGTTTGTCAGTTCTACTGCGATACAGAATTTGTTGACTCAATTGAACGCCTTTTCAAAGAACACTGTATCTCTCCTCCTCACTTTGCTGGTTTTCAATATTCCTTTTCTCTTCACCCTTTCAGCCACTTGCATTCACTTTTAATTCATTTTCTACTCACTGTGGTATGTTTTTAAACACTCAATGTGAAGAGATGCCTTGCACTTTTCACAGTCAAAGGTGGTGCGTTCGTCACAAAAATGACATGTCAGGAATCGATTCCCTGCATTTATTGGCCAGGGAGAGCATTGGTCATATCTTGGCTGATCTTCCACCATAGCAGACAGTAGCGATCTCCTTCCATGAGACAAAGGCCTTGTATCAAACCTCTGCCTCAGAGACTTTGCCACTATCCTTGTGAAATTGAGTAGATCAATGTTGCCTCCCAAAACCGATCTGTCAAAGAAATGACGACTTATGAGTGCACTGCTGAGAGACCATGAAGCGACAGGCCATCATCGCTTCTTGGACCTGACTGTGATGCTGTATCTGGAGACCTGTTGCTCACGACCGTCCAGACCTTCCATGGGTTACTCGGTTGGATGTACGTCTAAGACATGTGAGTCACACAAAGCATCCTGAGTTTGAACTGCCATCATATGCATGGCAACGTGCGAGATTATTCTCCCAAAATCAAAG
This sequence comes from Hippocampus comes, assembly GCF_001891065.2. Classification (NCBI taxonomy): domain Eukaryota; kingdom Metazoa; phylum Chordata; class Actinopteri; order Syngnathiformes; family Syngnathidae; genus Hippocampus; species Hippocampus comes. The sequence goes on along the minus strand of NW_017805153.1, from coordinate 4,229,523 downwards.
AGCCTCTTTGGATTCTAGTTTTACCTGAGGAAATTTCCTTTCCTTTCCTCTTTGAGCAAGACGATCCGGAAGTACTAAAAGGATAGGTTGTTCGAATCCCCAAAACAATGGGGAAATGGGACCTTTAATTTGCAATTAGCAAAGGTAAACCCCGGCCAACCTTTAAAAGAGGAAATAAGATCATACATGGCAGCAACATTTACAGCAACAAGTCATCAATCAAGTACCGACTGCAGGAGGAAACACTCGAGATTAAGAAGGCGACAATAGAGAAGAAAAGTAAGCAACCTATAATTTACGCCATAAGAAAATAAAGTGCCAACTTTAAATTTAAGAGAGACTACTGGGTGCAGTCAATTTCCACATGCACGTCATGGTCGGTACAAATCACAGCATTGATTTTGGGGCAGCCATAGCCAAGTACCGGTCGTTAAGACCATCACCTGTCACCATGGGGACTCTGTGCTGTCCTTGAGTCTGAGGCCCACACCCGGTCTCCCGTGTCTTTGCTGTGTCCACGACTGCAATGTGTCCAACGCAGAGATCAAGGTTTGTGTACGTGACAAATAAAGATGATTATTATATTCCATCAACGTAGGTTTGGCCTCTGAAGTAGCTATCACTGTTGGCGACAACCAGATTGAAATAAGTATGACAAGAACGCATAGATCAAAGAATCCCTTTTTATAGTAATTACATGCTTGGGACTTGGGCAATAATCGCCATCGCGAGATGATGTCGGTAAGGAAAAGCTGTGTCACATTCATTTTACACAGTGCTCTCTTCGATGTCTGAAACAAAGCCCCTTTTCATCTGGCGCTGATGCGATGATGTTTTCCAAAAGGTGAAGGAAAGGTGGCACAACGAAGGTTAAACAAGTTTGACTTTCCAAAGAGACCCAAAGGTCTTTCCTGGGCTTTTCTGATGCATCTTTGCAACTTAACAGGGAGCAGCCCCAACAAAAAGGTAAGTGTGCGAACCAAAGAAAATGAAAGGACACCAAAGTCAAAAGAACATTAAAAGCAGTAAGACTCCAGCGTGACCATATCATCCATCCATTACTTTACATTTTGCTTTAGTTCCCTTTTTTTCTACACTTGCGTGATGAGCCAGGATGTGGAAACGTGAGCTGCATGAGGCTCATTTGCCACTCATCTTCACGTGACGGCTTTGTCAGTGGCATGAATGCATCGTGTTTAGAAATGTTTCAGTTGAAATTTAAATGTGTGGAACCTTAAACAATGTAAATTTTCATTTTAGATGAGATTAGATTAGATTACCTTGATGAGTGCAGCAATAGGGAAATTTGCATCACCAGCAAGAGTGGATACAAGAAAGCAAAAGGAAAAAAAGAGACTGACAGTATAATGTAAGGAAAACACAGAAAATGTACCCATTGTATGAGCTCAAGCACATTAACATAACATGAACCTGTCCACGGTGCAGAGGGAAGAGAGGCTCACACGGTGCTGTCTGGTGGTAGTGCTGTTAGTCACGACTCTATATAAACAGCAGCGGTCTTGCCTCCCGAAAGTCCCTTTCATGCCGGGTTAGCGCTGCTCCCTTGTCCATCTTATTGGGGATAGAGTTAACATTTCCCACGGTAACAGACGCAAGGACAGGTTGATTTTGTTTTCTCCTTGCTCGACGCTTTGTAGGGTCACAACATCCTCATGGGGAATGTCAGTTTGTCGTTGTAGTTTTAGCAAGGCGGAAGAAAAAAAATCATCCCGGCTGGAACCAGGCTCCACGTCCGTACAAATTGTTCAACCGTGTTTAGAAAGTAGATGTAATACCCTGGAGTTTTACGCTACAACAGTTACAGTGGTACAAATTTCTAGATGTGAACATATCAGAGCTCAACCAATGTCTTGGAACGGATTGTCTTTGGCTACTTGGTGTATTGTGATCGAGAGACGATCCAAATTCAAGTAAAGCAAAATTGGCCCTTAACCCTTCCAGGGACAGCGGTTACACTCCAGTGGACAGCTTATCATGTTGTCATGTTACAGGTTATCATTATTGGTGCATGAAAGGCTCAAAGAGTCTCAAAGGCCTTGAAAAGCCCAAACGTTCACGACTATCAATACATCCCTAGGTCTAAACCCACCATGCAGCCAAGGCAAAACTCAGAGAAAACCAACCTGTGCTTATTTATTAGATCCTGAATCCTCCCCAGCATCACAGTTTGTGATTTATATCTTCAGTACACGAAAGTGTACAGTGCCATGTTTGCCCTCTTTGTTGAAGTCTTCGATGAGCTGCACACTAATGATGTCACACACACGAAACACAAGCCAGGCTCGGGTTTACCGCTCTAAAACCGTACCATGGAGAGCTGAGCTGAACTGGGCTCTGTGGTGGAAAGGATATTTTTAGCTGCACCTGGATCATGTAGCTCTGATCATCAAACAGCTTAACATCAGTGCTCCATGTATTGGGGTTTCTGCTCCCCATTAGGTGAACATACGTAGATGCCAGTTTAATGATCACGATGACTAAACTCTTGGAAATTCTTGGCTTTTTCGGTCCATCCTGTAGTGCTTTAAACTGTGTCAATCATTCATCCTAAACCTTCACACAGTCGGTTATGAAAATGCTTTCCCGGGCCAAAGAATCAACTTTCACCAGTTTGCTTCTGAAATACAAATCTCTTCAAATTGAAGGCTCTCAAAGGATTTGACCTCCCACTTGCATATTCAACTGCCTGCGAAGACAAACCTCTGTGGGTGCTGAAATTATATTTATCACCTTGAAAGTGGAAAAAAAGGTCAGCTTTTTCCTCACAGGCTTTCATCCTGAAAAAATGGGAGCATATCAAATGAGATGACATGCAGATGGCATCCATGTTCAGCTCATCCCGCTATTTCCAGCTTGCCGTTCCTCTGTCAGTTGTGAGGCTTGGCTCTGCCACGGGGTCATGCAAAAAATATTGTGCTCTATTTTCAACTATTTTCAGATACATCTGGCTTGCTCCCCAGATCGCTGCTAATGCTAACTAGCATCCTGCTCCCCCTCTCCTCCAGCAAATAGGCCTGTGTGTTGGCAACTTGAGACACACAATTCCACTGCGGTCCTCTGTAGAAGGGTATCTTCACATGTAAACCAGGCACATGGTCCAAAAAAATAATACCTACACGCACAAAAACAAGATGTATCTCTGCAAGATTCACCTTCAACTGGTCTGAAGATCCACAATGAAACAGTGCTTGAACCAGGCACAGAATAGAAAAAAGAGAATTAGATCAAAACAGAGATCAATACATGTTGACCATCACTCTCAACTTGGCGGGGGGAAACGGAGAGCCATATTGCATTAGTCTGCAAGGTGGTTCTCCTTGAAGTGGCGAAGCGAGAATCCTACTAATGCCTTTGACATTTACAAACAGGGCGGCCACAAAAAACGTCTCAAGGTCTCATACGTTAACGTGCGCAAACGCTACAATAATAACACTGCTTTCTATAAACTCCTGTGTCGTTGGAAATGGTTAGCACTTACTGGACATTTCAAAACACATGAAGTCGCTTTATATAAGTTGTGAGAAGAATATATTAATGCATCCATCCATTTTCTGATCCGCTTATCCTCATGAGGGTCGTGGGCGTGCTGGACAGGTCCCAGCTGTCTTCGGCCAGTAGGCGGGGTACACCCTGAACTGGTTGCCAGCTAATCGCAGGGCACACATAGACGAGCAATCACATCTAGGGACAATTTAGAGCAAGTATGTCCAGCTCCGGGGCTGGACGGCCACTGTCCTGCCTGTTTTCCAGCTCTCCCGGCTGCAACACACCTAATTCAGAGGATCAGCTCATCAGCCAGCTCTGAAGTAACATAAGAACGATCCTGATCACTTGAATGAGGTTTGTTGCTCCTGGGAGAGCTGGAAAACAGGCAGGAGAGCGGCCCTTGAGGACCGAGTTTGGACACCCCTGATCTCGAGTGTTCCATTAGCCTGCCATGCATGTTTTTGGAATGTGAGAGGAAACCGAAGTACCCGCAGGCACGGGGAGAACATGAAAACTCCACAAAGGAAGGCTGGGGCCTGGAATTGAACCTCTGCACTGTGAGGAGATCGTGCTCACCAGTCGACCACTCTCCCGCCCCAGAGTATCGCAATATTATGATCTTATCCTGATTCTATTGCCAATGATCATAAGTGAGAAAATAGGTGCTTGGCGAAAATGAACCGAAAAAACTACATGGCTGAAACGGAAAACATCAAAATAGTTTTGTTCTACCCATGGCATACAAATATAAAAAGGAAAAAAGTCTGAAGATAAACTAGTATGGTTAATTCATTGTTTGCAATTATTTGCATGTCAATCAGAATCATGACTGTGACAATATATTTTGAGGCTTTTGTTATACCTCAAAATTGGACTGCAAAACAGCTTTTGATGGCAACGTAATAATTTGCTTACAACTATGAGACATGCTGTGAGTGACGCTGACTAATCTCATGGATTGAGTTGATCGTCAGTGAGTCCTTTACATCACTGACTCAATTCAGGCTGCAGCTGTCGAATATTCAAGTATTCAGACAAAAAAAAATATACATACATTTTTTTTCTTGGTTAAAGAACAATTATGAATACAGATGACAAAATAACACATTTCACTTAATAATGAATGACCAACTGGTTTTCTTTATTACAGGGGTCCCCAACCTTTTTTGCCCCACGGACCGGTTTATGTCAGACAATATTTTCAGGGACCGGCATTTAAGGTGTGGCGGAAATAATACAACAATAATATGGTATGAGCTGCATGAAAATGACGACTCACCACAGCCCCGAGCTTGATTTTCTGCAACCAGACGGTCCCATCTCGGGGTAATAGGAGACAATGACACCTCAAGTGTGTGGTTTATGTCCAGTCTACTTCGTCATTTTGTTTTAGTCGCTGTTGCTGCGCAACCCCCGCCCTCACACAGGTAGTATGTCGGAAATAGCAACAGTGCTATTGTGGCGATCTCAGAATATTCAGCCATAACTTTAATCCAGTTGTCCCGAACGTACTTTTAATAAAGCCGCCGTCATTTGCGATCTCCTGCAGTTTTTTTTACTCATTTTGCGAGCTCCAGCGTTTTGTTTTTAGCGTAATCGGTCACGTGACGGAGAAGCGTGGCTTGACGTGAGTCAAGCGTGACACAGACGGATGTAACGGAGAATCCGGTAATTTTTCAAAATAAACATCTTTCGTATTCCAAAATAAATAAAACGGAGTTAAGGCAAGTTCTTTCTGTGCGGCCCGGTACCAAATGCCCTGCGGATCGGTACCGGTCCCCGGACTGGCGATTGGGGACCCCTGCTTTATTAGATAATCAAGATTTTTTTTTTTGTTTTACTTATTGTAATTTCTAGACTACAAAATGCACCCGATAAATAGCCGCTGCATCTAAATTTATCCATCAAAAATCATTTGTACATTAACCGCTTTGGACAAATATCTGCGTGTCTCCATGAAATTAAATGGGGTATTATCTATATTATAAACACCGGTAGACAATTTTTTTTCCCCAAAAACAATGCCAAATACAGCTATAGTTAGAGTATAGGAACCATTCTCAGACTCTTGTTGTCAGTCAAATTCACAGATAAGATTAGACCGTGTTGCACTGCAGAGATGTCTGTATTTATAACACTTGATCCCTTTGCTCCAATTAATCACAACTTAAGGTGCTTAGCCGTGCATACCGCTTCTGCGTTTTAGTCCCTCTCTCTCTCTCTCTCTCTCTCTCTCTCTCTCTCTCTCTGTCTCTCTCCCCCTCTCTCCCCCTCTCTCTCCCTCTCTCTCCCTCTCTCTCCATCCCCTGTGATGTCTTGGGTAATTTTATGGACTGGCAGGGTGAGACCCTCTTCCATGCCGATCTGTTGGGAAATGTACTTGATGAATGTACAAAGGTGGTAGTAAACAGTTGATGAATATAAATGTCCACAGCAGTGAATGAATGTGTAATGATTTTACAAACTCACTTGTGAACTGCATACTTCATTTGCACTTAATTTGGTGGAAACATTCTTTTTCCAGAGCAGCCGATCATTACCAAGAGTAAAGCCTATTTTCAGTGTTAGTTTAGAAAAGCAGTGTTGACGGTACATGGAGGAGAAAAGCATGATTCATATCACATTCAAAGGTCAGCAACATCAAAAAGCGCGCATGTACGGGATTCCCATCGGCCACTAATCTCGAATTTATCACAGGGTTCACATTCCAGACCATATCCTAAGACTCTCGACAAAATCCGCAAAGTAGTAAACACGTAGGCTATTTAAGCTATTATTTATACGCACCGTTATGTGTACTCAAGTTGAAAGGAAGGGAGACAGGGGTTCAAATCCTGGTCAGGGGGAATTGTAACAACCTTCACACTATTTGTCGATTCCCTGCCACTGCTAGTTCCAAGCCTGGGTAAAAAGAGGTGGCCTGCATCGTGGGCATCCAGCATAAATACATTTCACTGTGCCTACTCCCGACAATGGAAAGTTGTTTTTGCTTCCTCGAAAATGTTGGTAGCAACATTTGTATTATTTTTAAGCACAGCTATATTGATAGCCTGCTAACCAAATTCTCTGTAGCTTTCACTCATCATCAGTACGGTGTTGTGTCTAGTTTTTGTTACCGTTGGTTTAAAAAAAAGTAATGGTGCTGTTTTCATCGTCCCCCTGTCTAAGCTGTTACGGATTGAACTGCGAGGGACGACTGCATTGATATTTTACGTGTTAGTATATCACTTCTGTATCATAAGAGTCAACCATATGATACATCACAATTTTGTTTACCACTGCGACTTCAAAAATCCAGTAACACTGGTAAATATAAACACTTCGACGTTTACTTCTCTTTTGACTGATTTCACTGAGCTTTGGTGCAAAAGTGGGTGGATGAATGTTTAGAAATGCTCTTGCATGATTAATGTGTTTATTAAAGATAAGATGCCCTGCAGTACTGTTACGGGTTTCTTGAAAGCAAATAATTCCCGTTTATATTTGAATACAAAATATGTTAAAACGAATGCTGCTTACTGGCAAAAGGATGAGTCAACAACCCCACGATTATTATTCTGTTCTCTCTCTCCACATCGGTGACAATAATCACACCGGTAGTTTGTTGATTGCTCTATGCAATGTATTTAAACAAATCCATACGAAGTGTCTCCGAGAAAGCAAGATGAGCGAAGCTGTGTTTATCAGGATCTTCCAAAATAAGTCTTAAATTGGTGGATTTTCTCCAGATAGACTCTCTCCTATCTCTCACTCTGTGCAGATGTCTCTCAACCAAAGTCTGTCGACGTAAATTACACAGCCGCAAACAACTTCTTCAAGTTTTAATGAGCCATCACACTAGATGTGAATGCACACAACTAAAATATTTATGCATGATGGACTTCTGATCAGTGCCTGCAGGGTTTTATTACTCCTTTTTTTCCCCAGGTTTGAGGTTTGCACACTTTAGTGGATTGTAGAAGACGGTGATCCCTCCCTGTAGGATTACCAAATGGTTTGGGATGCACAAAGGTGGAGGTGGGGAGCAACACACTGCAAGCTCTTGCTGTTGTGCTTGCGAAGCAGCTCTTTCATTTGATGGACCAGTGTCGATTATTCAAACCACCCACCCATCAACGATTTTACCATTTATCCACATATGGGTTATGGGAGAGCTGGAGCATATCCCAGGAGACTTTGGGCAAGAAGCGCGGTACATACCTACCTGCACTGGTCAACTGCCAATCGTAGGGCGTATACAAACAAACAACCACTCACACTTACAATGGCCTGTAAAATGTACGGCCTCATTTTGATGCTGAGTGCAAGTCTAGCGCCAAGAGCGGTTTAAAAAATGCACAAGGGTGGATTTGTTTTCTTTTTTTTAACGCTGCACTGAGTAACTTGCAGTTTTCCGTTAACAAACGTATTCACTATGAATGTGCTGCGAGGACGCAAGGACTAAACGCTATATCACGACGTGTTGCGCCCTCGAATTGAAAAATAGAAGAGAGGCTGGCTGAGTGACTTCAGAGCGCTCACAGCAAGAGACAAACCAGCAGGAAAAGCCTCTCTGTTACTTCCTGGATGGCTGCTACACAAGTACGTCCAAATATTGGTGCAAACATGAACAAACAATTGTAAAAACACTTTTGCAAATGGAAAATTGACACCACTTGCTGCTTCGAGTCTTTTAAAGCTAAGCCATGTGCTCATTTTACATTACAATTACCATGATGGCACACCGGTTTTGAATTTTACGTGTTTATTGTGTGGCAAAATGTGCACTTGAGCGCTGACCTAATGCCTCCCTTCTGTGTGATGTGACATAGACACAGCATCCATCCATTTTTGTACCACTTATCCTCACTACGGTCATGGCTGAGCCGAAGCTTATCTCAGCTGGCTTTGGGTGAGAGGCGGGGTACATCATGGACTGGTCACCAGCCATTCGCAGGGCACATGCAAACAAACAACCATTCACACATACACTGGCCTTGGCAAGTCTTTGATTTTTCCACCCGAAAAACATTTTAAACTTGGACAATAAGACAATCATATTTACTTCAGTATGAAGTGATCTAATTAGCCTTCAAGAAACTATTAAAGTGCAACGATACATTATTTGTGGGGTAACCTAAAAACAAAAGCAACACATTCAATACCCGTATGTAATCAACTCTTCTCACACGTAGCGAGTCTACTCCTGCAGCATTCACACGTCCCATTTTATATCGGTGCTGCCCCGCAAACTAGCATTTACTCCGGACTAAATTTTTAAACCACCTCCTGAGCAGTGTTAAATTTGCTCCGGTTGAAGCTGTTTTCAGGGGCTACACCGGTATAACTTTGTACGTATGAACGCCCAATGGGGGGGGCTGCACCAGTGTTAAACCGGAGTAAAAGTTGCCATGTGAACACCTCTAAAATTATTAATAATTTTTTTTACAACCCTCCCCCCCAAAAATATTTTTTTAAAAGGTGATAATTATTAAACACGTTTTTGTGGTTTTGGAATGACATTCAGCACAAACATTGTGTACCTGAAAAATATAAAAAACGTTGAGTGAACTGATTTTTCGGAAAAAAAAAAATGTCCAAAATGACTTCTTGCACTTTATGTTGGGTTCTTGTCCAGAAGTTTTGTGTCTTCTCAAAAGTATGTTAATTATTCTGCAAGCGAGCCCTTTGTACTGGGAAAAACATATACAGTAGATGGTTACATTGTAGCTAGCTTCTATACCTTTGTGACTGGGTGAGGATAATGGATCTCTGATACATGCACTGATAAATAATGATCAAAAAATGAAATATTAAGAGTGAATTTTGTTTTAATCCTTATTTAAAATAGCATTTTTGTCATACATCTGGTTAGGAAGTACGTGGTCCTATGTGGCCCCACAGTAGCACTGATGAAAAATTGTGACCGCCTCCAGGATTTCAGTGCAGGCTCGACTGACAAAGCCTATGAAACTTCAGCCTTACAGCATCTATCTATCTTTCCATTTTTACATTGGAGGATATACAGTACTGCTGATCCTCTGCAGGGATGACTACCGATCAATCAATCACAGGTGTGAAGCATACACTCGAACAGATTCCCATTCGCACCCCCTTTAGTCTATATCCACCTTCCATCAAATCACACAAGCACACACACGCACGCACGCACGCACGCACGCACGCACGCACGCACACACACACACCATATCGCCATGTGGATGAAAAAATTATTTAAAAAAAACATGCCTGCCATGTGGCCTTCACCGTACTGTACATCAGCGTTAATACACCTGATCTGCTATAATTTCCTCCCATGCTACCACCTCAAATCACTCGTACCTCAAAGCATCTTTCTCCACTTAATTAAATGGAAAATGCCATTAATTAGTTCTAGCTTCACCCCAAAAAACAACCAACATTTTCTTGTGTTTTCTTTACAATAAGAAAACTAGAGCTGTATGATATTCTATTAAAAAAAAAAAAAAACTCGAGTAATGACAGTTAAAAATAGAATACTTTAAAATAATTAATTATTGTCACACTGCATGAATTAAATGGCCATTGTGCTGCTGTCTACCTTAGCTATCTGCCAACAGTTAAAGACAAACCGAAATACAGACATACATAAACATCTTTACAGTACAGACCATGGGTGGCCAACCAGTCAGAGACGAAGAGCCAATTTTTTTTACTGTGTTACTGCAAAGAGCCACAATGCGCACATGCACGCGCACACGCACACACACACACACACACACACACACACACAGTATATGACTCTGCGGACTATTATACTGAATGTCAATGTTTCACAGAACTCGGTATTTGTGTTGTGTTTAAATATCAGTTGTTTAAAGGGTAATATGTGTTTCCTATTTATGTTAACATGAGCATTAACATTAAGCTCGTTAACTAAAGGCTAAGCAATGTTGTTTGCTGTTGTGATTTTCAGCTTGTGTTACAAATACACAACATGTAATTCCCCGAGTTTGATATGTAGTTTGACAGTAAATTTGAACTAGGGGCAGCATTAAACAGATTGAAACAAACCAAAAAAATGTTCGATATATGCCAAAGTGCACCTTAATGTGACATGAGGTGTGTTCGGTTAGCGGACCCATAAAACACTTGTACCTCAAGTTCGTACATGCAAGTCAAAGCATCCATCCATCCATTTTCTGAACCTCACAAGGGTCGCGGGGCGTGCTGGAGCCTATCCCAGCTGTCTTTGGGAAGTAGGTGCGGGACACCCTGAACCGGTTGCCAGCCAATCGCAGGGCACACAGAGACTAACACCCATTCTTGCTCACACTCACACCATGGGACAATTTAGAGTGTTCCATCAGCCTGCCATGCATGTTTTTGGAATGTGGGAGGAAACCGGAGTACCCGGAGAAAACCCACGCAAATACGGGGAGAACATGCAAACTCCACACAGGGAGGCCGGAGCCAGAATTGAACCCGGTACCTCTGCACTGTGAGGTCAATGCGCTAACCACTGGACCACCGGGCCACCTTAAGATAGCAACTGGAGCAGCAAAATCTCTCGTTTTTCTGCTGATTCTTTTGGAGTACACATCAACTGAGTCTGACTCAGGCTTTTTGTGTTGTTGAGATTTTTGGCCAAGAAAACCAAAATGTCTCGGTGTTCCTCATTCACCGTAGAATGCCTTGAACAACAGACATTTACAGATGTACTGAACATACATTCTCATGCATACCTTGTTGCTCGAATGCACTTCTTTTGTTGTGCAAACTGAGCCCGGATTGCAACATCAACCTCATGTTGACCTCACCAGGCTAAGTGGTCCTGTGCAACACTTAGTGTATATCTCTTAACTTTTTGTAGTCAGTCATCTCACAGTTTAGTTTGTCGTTAGGCATTGTCAGTGTGTCTGAATCTTGTCCTGTTGAACTGTCTGCTCCCCGCTTTTTGGAGGTGATGTTGCAGAGCAGGCTTTTAAGATTACTGTTTTGTTTTTTTTTGTGTTTGTTGGTCTGTTTTTTTTTTGTTTTTTTTTTGCAAGAGTTGTTATTTTTATGAAGGAAAGGCAGCACAGCAGGCACTCAGTTGTAGTCGTTGCACTTGTCAGCATTGCTGTTACGCTTCAGCCAGGTATGAGAAAAGATTACATCATTCAAGCCTCCCACTATCTACGATAACCTGAATTGTATGAATATTCAGTCGGAGGGGAAGCTGAGACATTCTTCCAATTTGACATATTCAGTAATTTCACAGGTCAGATGGGACAACAGTATGTGTAAGTCTGTTGGCGACATAAAGCTCGACATTAAAGCTTGTCAGTAAAAAAACAATTAATAAGCTTCATCACCTTTAAAGTCGCAAAGTTCAAAGCGTGGGGAAAAAAGTAGCAGATAAGAGCCCTGTTCACACGGCACACATTTAGTCCGACGCTGCACCGAAATATTTTGTTGCGATGTATTTTACACCGGAGCAAATTTTGTGGAGCGTTCACACGTGCAAAGCCGCTGAGCGTGACAACTCCGGCGCAGCTCCACTTGCGGTCACACGTGCAATTTCTGCTCCGGACCAAAACGACAGGAATGCGGAAGTAAAACAGGTTCGGATCGGGCTTCTCTCTCGCGGACTTTTATTTATTTTTCTTTTAATAAATATTATGGTGGACACTATTCTGTCCTTGTTCAGAATAGATCCACTTGTCGGCAGTCGTGGAATAAAGATGTGTTTACAGTCAATCATGTGTGCTCCTTATGATTGCCACAATATATGTTTTAAAAAATGTATACTAAAACAATGTGCGGATACTAAACTAAGGAA